>NW_027466582.1:21920000-22035000 GCF_050575085.1 Anarhichas minor
GACGCTGAGATATCTCGTCAAGCATCTCTGTTCAGTAAGAATGTCACCTTGAGCAATATTTTTGTCCATGACAAGGTATCACAAAAACTAATAACCAAATTTCAGTGAAATCAGATGCGGATATCCGTGGTCCCCAGAGGATGAATCTGTTTTTTTTAGATGCTCTAGCCTAGCCCTTTCTAGTTCGGGATATCCACAAGCCAAAATATCACACTGTTGATTAAACCAATGCCCCTAACTGTCCCCCGTCTAGGTGGCCAGTTGATTCAACCCCAGAGAGATGTGAGGAGTTTCTTAATTACTTTTATAATAAAATAATGGAAATTTGGCAACAGTTTAATACTGAACATATGGAGCCTGATGTCGACTCCTGCCCACCTTCAACACTATCCCATTTTAGCTAAATATCTCAATCTTGGAACGCACTGTTGCACTTTCTAAATCATCCACTTGTCCTTCAGACTGCATTAGCACTTGGTTTTTAAAAACGGTATTTCAGATGGTTGGTTCAGACATTTTAGCTATTATTAACTGGTCTTTGTCAACTGGTATTTTCTCCTGTAATTTTAAACATGCTAATGTTTATCACTTTTTATTAAAGCCCTCTTTAGATCCATCAGAGCTACGGTTCCTGCCATTCCTGAGAGGGAAGCATGACCAGCCTACATGCAAATTGATCTACCAGGAGAATGGAGCCAGGCGGCGGATTTCCTCTCCCGTCACAAGCCTGCCTCTGTCGACCCACACATTAACAGGAAGTTGCTTTCTAAGTGGCTTGAGATGCTCTAAACTCATGGAACTTTGCACATGTGTCAGAAGAGATGATATGGGTCTTGCAAGGTCATCAAAAATGTGGCTCACCCACTAGAATATTATGAAGGAAGCCTAGCGATATGTTTCACCTACATGTATGAGATTTGTGTGGAGACATACAAAATACTCTCTTGGAGGTATACCGTAATAAGGCCAACAGGACGTTGACCATTTAGAATTGTAGGTGCCCTTTTGGTGTACTTTAAGGAACTACTCCTACAGACATAATCACATCGACTTAAAAGTTTGGCAATTTATTCTCTAGACCTGAATGTTGAAAGGTTTTCTGGAACCACCTTACTGTAGAATGGCGGCCATTTTACATAGCCATTAAACATGAAGTTGTTATAACTCAAATGTACATCCTCCTATCTGCCCAAAATTGTTCATGAAAAATTAGACTTAAGGCCTGAACAAGTCTACAGGCCTTAAGTCTATTAATGTAGCAAGTCTAATGTAACTCCCGCCCCTATGCTTAAACCCGGCCCCATTAGTAAAGAGGAATCATTTGTTGCAGACACTAGTGGGAGGCATCATTCCACTCAGCACATAGTTCCTGTTTCATTGTTGTGGTTATCCCCTCTCAGAATACGTTAACCACATCCTTTTCATAGCCCATGAATCAATTGTCGTAGATTCTTGTGGGAGGCATCACTCCACTCAGCAGAGATCTGTGTCTGGATGCTTTACCCGGCGTACAGCCAGTAACCCCGAAGAGCGGAGAGGTGTGAGGGCTGGTTTCAGCTAAAATGTGGTTTGCTAGTCTGCCTAGCTTTTTACCGTAGCCACTTTTAGCTTCGCCTGTTATACCTGGTGCTTCTCTCTGCACCTTTCCTTTTCTTCTCTCTGTACCCTGGCTTTTCTTTTTTCAGACCCTTGGTAAGGCATTTTGACTTAACTAGTCAGGCTACATTTCCCTTTCCATCTTTATATTAGTGACACTTCTGACCCCACTGTAATTGTGAAAATGGTGCAGTCAAAACTGCACCATTACAGAGAGGGGTGAGGTATCAGATGATAATTTGAAATGTGTTTTAATGATAGCAATGATAGCAATGATTTATTTTATCATGTATACATATATCTTGTATTGTAAGTGATATAAGTCATTTAAGGGTAAACATTAGACCTTTGCATGGGCACCCCTGATCCTCCGGCCGGGGTCATCTCTACCCTTTGACCCCCCCTGAAGGCAGGCCAGCCCTAAGAGGATAAGTCATTTTTAATTTTTATAATCCAATTACCTTTTCTGAAAGTGCCACTTTAACATTCTACATGTTTAGATGTCTAAACATTTAAACAACATTTTTAGCATAATTAGCTTAATTGTCAATTTCTTGTACATTCCCTTCAACACTGTACAGCACTTACAACAACTTTTGTTTTGGATGTTTGTGAGCTGAGGTGCAGCATACCTCCATCCAGAGCCAGTTTTGACCTCCACTCCACAGGAAGGAACTCTACATGCTCTGTGGTGCGATCAGAGAAGTGCTTCTCCTCCATCTTTCTGGCAGCGTCTCTGATCCTACAAGTCAAAACAATTACTTCAAGAATTATTCTGATTCTTTTCCAATTATCTGTGCTCCCACTGGCAACCTCTCGATATCTCACATGCTGGTGTTCCTGATGATGCGGCCCTGGTCCATCTTCTGGCCAATACCATGCACCACAAAGACGATATGCGTGGTTTCAGGTGGGGTGTCCTCAGGTGCTGCCTCTTCTACATAACCCCGATGGAGACGCGTCCCGCTGCTGGAGGCTGAGGAGATGAGAGGGTTCATTACTACCTGAATTGATGTGTTTCAGAGCAGTGTGCCAGTGTTTAGTCATTTATGTGACACTGACAACTAACAACTACAACGAATTAACTAAAGTGGTCAAACCATTTTCCCGCACAATAAAGCAAACTTTACATTTTTTCTAAAACTTAATTTCTATCGTGACATACATAGATGAAATTCAATCTCTGCATTTAACCCATCCTCATCATTCAGAGCAGTGGGCTGCTGTCAAGCACCCAAATGCAACTTGGGGCTCAATGTCTCACATAAGGACACTTTGACTTTGCCTCTACATCACCAAGAAAACCACGTGACATGTTCATTTATTATGACCCTGATCTTGAGATAGGCCATTAATGTAGGTCAAAGTGCACAGAACAACCCCTTTAGTAGTTTTGTGTATAATGGTTTTGAGAGCGCACCATGAATGTAAAGTTCCCTGAGGTTTTAATAAATATCTATATCTAAGTTCATTCTGTAACCTACAAATAGAAGTCACGCTTTAAAGGAACAGTGTGTAACATTTTGCGGGATTAAATGGCAGAAAGTAAATGTAATATTCATAACTGTTTTAATCAGTGTATAATCACCTGAAAGTAAGAATTGTTGCGTTTATATCTCCATAAGGACCAGGTCCTCTTCCATGGAGTCCACCATGTTGCATTCTACAGCAGCCCAGAACAGACAACTGAACACTGGCTCTAGAGAGAACCTTTCGTGTTTTTTTCGTTATCTAAAGGGAGGGATGGCTATCAAAACCCGGAATAAAGGGGCCCTGTGCTAATTATTAAAGATCGTAGAATTGGTAAACTCTGTTACTGGTCCTTTTTAATAGTATGTATTTAATGTTTTGGTGTCATTTATTATCACGTTGCAGCGAACATCTCTTCTGCTCTCTCTGAGCACGCAAACAAACACAAGCACAGACACATGAAACAAACATAGCAGAGAAGCTGAAGTGGAGACACTGAAGTGAACCAGGTGAAGTGAAGATTAGTTGAGTCGATGGCAATTACGCTCCTTACTGTTAGTGCAATAAAGTATTTTCCAGTAAAAAGCCAATACTTTATCAAGTCATCTTTTCAACAAGCATGAACATGTAAACGAAAGTGAAATCTAATTCAATCGGCTCTGTCCACAGTCTCATCAGCGCCGCCATGTTTACACAAGCACAGCACGCACGATCGGCGAAAATGTTTTTTTTCCCAAACAAGCTTATTAAACAGAAGCTGTCAGTCTGTCTGTAGTCTGTTTATCTTAGTCTGTTCTTGTAAACTTTTCTGCTGGCTGAGAGGACACAAGGACAGAGGACACGAGGACAGAAGGACAGAAGGAATGACTGATACTGCTGATGTCTGTGTTCCAATTATATATTTTATGAAATTTTACGTTTGTTTCCAGGGAGATATTAATGAATTTATGTAGTGACTTTGATGCTGTAGACATAACTCTTGCTACATTAGAAATTATATTTAGTTATATTTCAAGCATAAATACATTCTAATCCTGTTCTGAATCGATTTGTTGTTCAAATTCTTATGTTTATGAAAGCAATTATTTAATCATGAAAAAGAACAGCGTATTGATAAGAGCAGCTCCTAGTGGAAATAAAAGCCTAAACATCTACCTGAAGGCCAACGTAGTTCTCTGACACGCTTGGGAAGGGAGGGGTATTTAGTTGGTTGCATTCTGCAAATCACTACTAGATGCTACTAAATCTTACACACTGTTCCTTCAATAAGTCAGTTCATGGTTTATTTAAGGGTCAGTTCACCCAAATGACTAAACATGTATTCTCTCTGGTGTCTTTCCATGCAGATAGTTTTGGTGTCTTTGGTGTTGGCTTTTATACCAAAAAAAGCACTGTGTAAACAAACTCAAGGGGCTGCACTGGTGTAGGTGTGATGTTTCCAAAAATGTAAAAAGAAAACAGAGGTGAACTACTCCTCGATGGAACGAATGTGTGAAAGACGTCAAACACATTCTGGTATTTGCCTGTAGAGCAACTCATTTGTTAAACTCTCAAATATTTTATGGGCTGATAGAACATGTATCAAATTCTATGAGATTGTTCACCTGACCATACAATACTTCCATGTCTGCATCATATCTTAAGTTCATTGGTGACCTTTGACCCTGTGTTTCATTCCAGTTGTTATAGAAATGAGACCAGGTCAAATTCTTCAGAGAGTTGCTCATAGAAGTGAATGGCTCAACAAAATATTCCATCAGATATCTTCTCTTGTGAATGTCTTGTGACATTTTCCATATACCTTTAGAGAATCCCAGTTTCTGAGTGACAGAACGTGCGATCTTGGAGGTGGTGGCGTCGCTGTAGAGGTACACCTCGTCCACACTGTGCCAGTCCACATGACTCCTGCTCAGCTTCAGACTGTGGATGGCTGGGAGACAGGCACACCGTGATTAACAGCAAGTGACACACTTCATCCAGCATAATTAATTCTCCATTCCCCATGATGGTGTGTGGAATGTGTGTGAAACTCCATTGCATTGAACACCATTTACTAATGTCGTGATACACACTGTACACATACTTCGGGTGAGCTTCCTATTGGTTCAGCTGAAGTCAGCTAAAGTAACATCACCTGACTTGTTTTATGGCCCCGTTCTGAATGGCAGAGTCAACCGCACCACACACACACACACACACAGTTACCCTATACGCTCACACTCATCTCCACACACACCTATCTTTGTCTATCATGTCTTTCTAGGTCTACTTTCTTCCACACTCTCTAACATTCCTTACCATCCTTGCTGTCCACTGTGGTGGTCACCATCTCCATCTCATAGGTGTCCCTCATCTGTTGCCCCCGGAAACGTGCGAGGTGCTCCATCTCGATGTGGTCACTCTCGTCCTCCTCAAGGGGAAGCCAGGTTCCATCAATGAACCATTGACCCCTCATCACCGGAATACGGTCCTGTTCTGAGGGACATCAGTTCACTCACTATTTGAAAGGTTGTGTAGCCTGTGCTTGCTTTTTTTACTTCCCGAACAGGAAACACAAACACTTTAAAGAAAAAGGGATGTAAAGTGATTGATTGAAGAAAGTGAAAATCAGTCAATCTAAGTTAGTTTGGCAATAAAAAAGAATTGAAAACAGAAAAACAGTGGGAGGTTCTTTGTGCTTTGTGTATGTGTGTGTGTGTGTGTGTGTGTGTGTGTGTGTGTGTGTGTGTGTGTGTGTGTGTGTGTGTGTGTGTGTGTGTGTGTGTGAGAGAGTGTGTGTTTGTGGGGCGCAATCAAAATATTTCCACATTTCCAAATAATATCAAAAAAATCTAAAAACGAATTGTTATCTTGGTCATTTATCAGGCAAAAATATAAAATATCTGGCTGCAGATTCTGTTTTATATCTTTGTAAACTCAACTGATGCTTTTTGACAGCTAATCAAGTAACTGATGAATCGACTAATGTGTAACTTTAGCACTAAAGATTAGAGGTTGCACTTGTGGCAGAAAACGTTGAAACAGTGGAGCTAATAGTCATGCTAGTAGTATGCTGGTATTATAGTAGTATATGATAGTGATGCTGTAGTAAAACAGCGGTAGTACTCTGTGGTAGTAATAATGCTAACGTTACTTATCAGGCAAAGGTAAGGGAGTAACACGTTAGTAGCAGTGGTAACTTTAGGCTGGTGATAGTAGTAGTAGATAGATAGTAGTAGTATACTAATATAGCAGTAGTTAATAGTAGCAATATATTTTAACAGCATTATCATTATGGACATAAATCATTGACATGCTCACGGTTCCAGTAAACAGGGTAGCATTCCTTCTCCCTGATATCCACTTCATAGAGCCCCCCTCGGACACACACTGCCTCCACGCTGATGGTCATGTCGTCCGGGTCCCTCATCTCCTCTGACACCGAGAGCCCTTGTCCTCCGCCGCGCGGCACCGTCGACTCCGCCCGGACACTTCCACTGTCCACCGCTCCGCTCTCCGAGTGGATCTCATCGGACTTGGCTGCCTCCTTCCCCTCGGCCTCAGCGGGATCAACGGGGTGTTTGACCTTGTGAGGGTTCTGTTCACTGAATCTCCGATTGACGACCTCGATTTTTAAAGAGTCGTGTCCGACGAATGGCTTCCACGTCCGCTTGTCCTCTTTGTAAAACCACCGGACCTCCTCTGGTCCCAGCTCCGTGACGACCTCACCGCGGTGCCTGGAGCTATTGGACCGTATGCGCTTCTTGGTTGTGACATTCCCGTCACTTTCAGTGTAGTTTGGATCAATTTCCAGATACGATGAACCCGCATATTCCTCCCCAGCCAGGCCCAGCATCATGCCATCCTGGGACAACAGCGGCAGGTGTCTGTCCAAGCCGGGCTCCCTGTCCCCATCGACATCACTGTCTCCCACCGGAGTGTCGTCGTAGCCGGACACAAACACATCATTTGCCATATCCCATTCACTACTGCTGACAGAGTTATTTTCCGAGCTCTGTTGTCGGATAGTCGGTTTATCATTCATACTGCTCATGATTTGGCCGCAAATGATTAGACTCCTAATACATGAAAATAGAGCAATACTAAATTCACAATGATGTCCCTGCCGTTAGACTACCAGGTTAACAGTGTCTTTCTCCCCAGCTGGTAACATCTGTATGCCCAACTGTTCTGATCCCGACACTATCTCTTAGCATCATAGCTACAGGTTCAAACATATTTACCCCGGCTGTTTAAACGACACATCACATTTAATCGACCTCCTACGTTCCTGCCTGTACATTCACGTTTTACCGTGAACACAACTGCTGGAATAGTCAATGAACGGTACTAGCTGGCAATCTCAGTTGCTCCATAATGTCAAGTTAATGTTAACAAACTACTCATTTCCTGTTGAAACATTCAAAATAAACACGATGCACGAGGAAGAATAAACAGATTTTATAGTATCAATACCTATAAGCGTATATATGACAATACAGCTTTATACAACTATAATAATATAAGTCGTTTTCTTTATTATTTTATCATTGCGTAATATCCAAACATAGTTTGAGCTTTTAATTTGAAGATAAATTCACCATATGTTAAATAAATGTGTTCTAGCTTTCGCTGTCTTGACTGATTATTTTAAACAAGAGGATCTAAAATTGCATCTAAAACTAAGCAATAAAATATTCATAATGAACATGTACTTTTTAAGTGGCTTGGAATTTACCTTACAGTTCAAATGTAAACGTAAAAATTATTTCAAATAGCCTAGTTGTTGTGTATATTCCATAATGTTACCCTCTAGGCCACCGTAGTTCTCTCTGAGGCGTCCCTGTCCTCGCAGTCATGGGAAGTGTTTACCTCCGGTTTTTGTGATCGTTTGGATTATAAATCATATAACATGGCAGCGGTTTTTCTTGTGACCTTGTATGAGTACTCCCCATTGTTCTACATTAGTGTGGTTTTTCTGTGTTTCGTTGTTACCGCAGCCATGGTGCTGGGCTGGTAAGTGATATTTATGAAAATGAATGTTAGCTTAGCCTCTGACAGTTTACTTTTTTATTATATGTATTTTTACATATTAGCCCCTCACGTTTCCCTCGGATTTGATCGATTTATGCAACTGTTGTATATTGTTGTATTGTTACGTGGACTACATAATTACCTCTAATATAAGCATGACATAATAATACACAATGTAATGAAGACAGCTGTCACTTCTGTAGTGTCTGTAGATTCTTCCCATCGTTTCGGCCAAATAAATGAAAGTAACGTTATTAGACACACGCACACGGTTTCAAACTGTCTGAAGTAAAAATTAAGAAAATACACAAGTGCTTATTGAAGTGTGCAGTAAAAACTAATACAGGCATGGTAGTTAGATATGCCTTGTGTAAAAGTCTGGGTGATAGATATGAGGTCAGAGGAACAGAAATATTTATGAATATCCACAATCATGTAAAGAGCAGTTGTAGAGATGTCTTGCTCTGGGATTTATTGTTGGACAGAGTGGAAGTTTGATTTCATTCGTTTTTTTATTCTTATTCTTTGTTAGGAGATTAAGAGAGCCATGCAGGACATAATGACTTTGTCCACTCTGTCTCTTGTCCTGCAGGTTCGGCTTCGATGTCCCAGTGATCCTTCGCAGCTCTGATGAGTCTCTCCTGCCAACCCCGGAGAAGCAAATGGTTCAGATGACCAACCCCTTCATCCTGGAGATGGATCCTGGGCCGGCATCAGTCGCTGGTGAGAACAGTCATCCTCCGTAGAGAACACTAGATGAAGAGATGGCCTCATGAGGAGTTTTAGAATGTGGGGATGTTAGAGGCTTCCTCCGGCCAACAAATACAGTGAAGGATAACATGAGAATGACAACAGCTCCTGTTCCAGAGTGCTACAGGGAAAGACTGTGGATGTCTCCACCTGAATCTGTATAATGTCAAGCTACAGGAAGTACAGCGGAGGAAATGGTTTCCTGTTTATGCAGATATCCTTCCTGTTCTGTGTCTGTTGTGGAGTTGGAAGCTTTCATGGGATAATATTAATTTGACCAACAAAGCATGTGTCCAACTATAAATATGCAGCTTATGAATGTGCCAGCCGCGATATATCCAGTATGAGCATGGAGTGGTAGCCTTGTGTGTTTTGGCCCAGGCCATCATAACCGTAGAGGACACTCCTTGCAGACGGTGTGTCCCTGAGGCCCTGCTGTCTGGAGCCCTGTGTCCTGAGCTGTTTCTGGGGCTGTGAGGTCAGCGCCTTGCAAGCCGCACTGAAGGCCCACCAGCACCACCCGCTCAGCACCCCCCAATGTCTGCAGGAGGCACTGCAGCTCCGCTACCACCACTGCCACAGCTTCCAGTATCCTTTACATGTGTACCAAGGTTATTTCATTAATATGATTGAACTCATTTGCTCTGACTTGATTTTAATATATTTAATCTTAGATTTTTTAAATCTTTTATTCTTGTTTTCTGTTTTTCTTGTAAAGTATCTTTGAGTTTACAGAAAAGCATTCAGTAAATGTGATTCATTCTTATGTATGTAGTATTGCATGTAACCCACCCTAAGCATCAGCAGCAGCTGCTGTAAAGCAGCCGCTGAGTATCTTGGGGTTCAGTGTCTCGCTCATGGACACTTTGACATATGGAGGAGCTGGTGAACCTTATGGTTAAAGGAGGACCTGCTCCTCCCTCTGAACCACAGATGTCTCCTCACTGTAAATGGAAATGTTCTGAGACAATGTCACATTTATATTTGGCCATTTTTCTGTGGGGATCAATACATAAAGACACACAATGGCAAAATGCACCAAGAAAATCAAAGTATGTAATTTCTGTTAGTTATTAGTGATAGAAGTGCTTTGGGGTGGATGTTCCCTTCATAATGTTGACACAGTACTACTGTACAGAACTCAATGAAAGCTGCCAATGCTATGATTTTATTATGATGATGGAGATATGTCTTTGGCTTTACCCTGTGTACGGCTCTTTGACCCCGCCCCCCCCAGCATCGGCAGTGAGGACAGAGAGGAACGCCGCACACAGATTCCTGCTGACCAGGGCATCGCAGACTTTGGGCCGTTGCCAAGGGAACGCTACCCTCTTGTGGCTGTGCTGACGCTGGCAGAGCCGGAAGCTAGAGACACGTACAACATCGTGAGTCCATTGCACATTCAGACATTTTGAGAAGTGTGGTTATTTACTGTTCGACTCAGATGGCCAGACTGTATTTTCACTACAGAGCTCGTTCATTCATCTCAGCTTAGCACAAATTGGAGAGTTCCCATCACACGAGTGTCACAACTACTCTGACCAAGCCAAGCTCTCTAGTGAGAAAAGAAAAGGAGAGACTTCAAGTGATTCCATAAGCCAAACTTAAAGACACTCATTATGTCTTTCCTCTTTCAGGTGGCCAGTTTGACAGTTATTCATGTTCCTGATGACAAATACAGTCTTTCTGCACGGGTTCTCTTTCAGTACCTTCTCAACTCACAAGGGAACATGTTCGAGTTAAAGGTATGTCACATTTTGGTTCAAGCAGATTGTTCCGGACTAACAAGTTATGTATCAAGGTAACCACACTATGACTTCCAAAAACAGTGTTCAGAGAACACTGACCAAACAACCGCACTGGGAACATTTGTAGACCAAATTTTATGATCGTAGCCTCCCAGAGGGGTCCATGGTCTGAAGGTCTGCAGTGAAGTTTCCTGACTCTGGAGGGAGTATCGGTCCTGGAATGAAGGGCAAACTGCCACCAATGATGTTCTCTGCAGTCCTGACTGTCCGTTGTAGTCTGTTCCTGTCCTGTTTTGTGGTTGTGTTGTTTGGATCAGCCACCAAATAGGACAAGAACAGACGATTCTTTATATCTTCAGGGTTAGGCTTAACCCTATGTTTGAATATATGATTATCGAGCAAAACACTGAGTGAGTGAGCAAAAAAAAATAAAAGGGGACAGATTGTGAAAAAACTCCTCTTTTCAGTGCTTGTGCACATCCATCTTGGTACCTGGAGGCTACCAACCCACACACTGTGAAATAAGACGACTCACTTTGTTGTGGGCTACCTCGATCAGGAAACTGAAAAGAAGCATGATATGTCCCCTTTAAACAAAAGTCCCACTTTCATGCCCATCGTTCAATGATAATGCATGTCGGACATTATAAACAGGCCGCACAATCTATCAAAGTTCGATTTTGTATAGGCTTCCACCTCTAAGTACTGTTGCTATTGGGTTTATCCCATGCCCATGAAGATTCATAAAGTTTTTTTTCACACCCATCTCATCGGGACCAAACTAAGCTCCCCTCACTGACTGCTCGCACCAGTGTGCCGCTCAGGTGGCTGCAGCACAAACAATGTCTCGCTGCTGTCTTCGCCATGGCCACTAAGGCCGGGGCTCTCTCCCCGCAGCTGGCCAGGGACCTCAAGAAGGTTGCGATGGCTGTGCTGAACCTGACCTCGGCCTGTACGGTGGCAGCTTTACCCTTTAGATCAGCAGGAGCTGCTGGATGGTCCCATATCCCCCCTGTGGGCTGTTTGGAACACTCTTACTGAACGCCGCTGCTCATCTGCACAAGAAGGTGAGGAAACACACCTTCTGGAGCAAAGCTGCACTTCAGCCGCAGCACCAGAGAGTAAGACACTTGCTCGAAGATGAAGCTCCCTCCAGCTACTGCTGTGCCTCAACACGCTCTGGCTCCTCCTCCACCTCTGAGTTATCCCACTCCGGTGGCTCCACGCTATTGCTGTAAGAGTCAGCGGCTGGGCCCCCACCTGGTCCAACCCGGCCGCCCTGCTGCCGCGGAAACAGTTGCGTTAGTGGCAGTAATGGGATGTGAACTGATTCCAGCTGCGCAACAGGAAAACATAAGCCCTTTTAAACTTTTTCCTCTCAGCCAGTCTGCTTATGCTCCCACTGAGCATTTTCCAGCTCCCCTAACACAGATCAAAGGCTCACCAATGCAACAGGCAAAGCCCAGTCTCTTCCTCATTTTAAACATGCGTTACTGACCTTAAGAATTATCAACCACCTCCCACCTGTCAGGGCGAGTTAGTGGTGATATTCCAGACTCAGGTTTTGGACACAATGTGGAACACTGAAGCTGTTGTGTGTTTTCAGCCTCTCGGCTGGCCGCGGCCCTTTAGAAGGAAGACATCCCATCTGTAGTGGGACGTAGTGAAGAAGCACAGCTCAGGGTGGCACAGTCTGCTATCCTTGATTACATGGATGTCGAGGCTAATTTCAAGCGGCTACATGCTTCAGTTTGCCCATTTTCACCAGAAACTGCCAGAAGAGCTCTCTGTCTTTTAATTTACCTGGGTGTGGATATAAACTCACTCACAATGAGAGCAAAGATGTCTTCAGCCGGGCTGGATGCCCTAAACTATCTGTTGTCACACATCGCGCCCCACAGAGTGGTGATGGCGCTGTCTCCATCCAGTTCGACACAAAAGGCGAACGCTGACCGTCCCTCCCTCACTGCATACAGACTTGGCAAACTGGAAAAAGTCCCAGTGTTCCTTCGTCAGGGGTTCCAGGAGTCACACATATCAGTGTAAACAGTCCCTCTCTAGATTTGCTGGGATGTGCAAGTCCCAGTAGTTAGTTGGAAATGAAAGAATCCCCCATTCCTCCATATAAAGTGTCTGGAACTGTCCACGCTGCTGAAAAGGCTGAAACCCTTTGCTCCTCTGCTAAAAAAACAAAACACATCATGGTGATAACTGACAACATGACCGATGTGATGCTCCACGCTCAAAAACACTGGGTCCTACATTTCCCATAATACAACTGTACGGCCCCTTTTGATTAGACTATCTGTTTGATAAGCAGCCACATCATTTAAACTCCACACTTCTAGTTTGTAAAGCAGGCTTTCTGTTAGAAATGTCTTCTCCAGGCCTGACCTGAGATAACCTGGAAGTCACCATGACATTACCGTGATTATGTTTTAGCAGTAGTCCCTGTGAACAGCTAACACCACCTTTATGCCTCATGTCTTCGCAGCCTCTCTTCATGTCAGCTGACAGTGGGGGGGTATCTGAGCCTCCTGACTCAGAGCAGAAATCCCAACCCAGTGAACCCAACGAGGCCTGTAGAGTGGAGCCGAGTCCGGTGGCCGAGGAGGCGTGGCGGAGCAGAGACTGTGTGGTCTGTCAGAACGCAGCCGTGAACAAGGTGCTGCTGCCCTGCAGACACGCCTGTGTGTGTGACAGCTGTGTGTCACACTTCCAGCACTGCCCCATGTGCAGGGCCTTCGTCCAGGAGTCCTTCACCCTGACACAGGGACCAGCTGCAGAACAATGAGTCCATACTGAACCGCTCAATGTTATTTAAGAGAACATATGCAGCAAGATGGGCATCATTGCAAAGTGATTCCTGCAACTCCCTCACAGCAAACTGGGTTACAGTTCAGGACCAGTCTCAGCAACAAGAACAGCGACAATGGTGCTCATGGACTGTACATCTCAAACTAAATGTTACTATAGTATAGTATTACTATAGTCACAAAAGACCATGTTTTGTTGTATTAAAGCACAGCAAATCCTTTAAGTGAAGCATGTACATTTCTTTATTATATTATCCAAAAATGCTGTGAAATCCAAGAAGTCCCCTGTTTCTTGGAACTGAATACATTACTTTATACTTAATGATCCGATTAATGCTCAGTCGATAATTCCCAGAGTTTTTTTTTTTTCTCTAACAAGATATTTCTGGAGCTTTCAAACAATGAATGTTACATTTGTTGCCTTTGTTATAGGACATCAGTGTTTTTAGTCTGTACACTGAATACCTACAGCTGGTAGAGTGTGGATTTGGGATAGAGAGGTAGTGATCTTGCTTTTTCCCACATCTCTGCTGTTGACCTTTCATTATTAGTTTAATTTAAAATACTATAAGCATGTATCATTTGTTTTCAGCATGAATGTGACTGCTTTCATGAACACAGCAGATAGTGAATATGATATTTGAGCACTGACCATGTAAAACGTATCATGTAACATAATGAAGCAGAGTTCTTTGTAGAACTGGAATGTAGAAGTCAACTGCAGAGAAACCTTCTCCAAAAAGTTAGAGACAGGCATCCTAGCTCAGCACTGGCCACTGCTGATGTTTAATGGGTGTTTCTATGGTTACAGTACATTCTCAGAAACTCAGCTGAACTGTGAAGGCTTGTGAAACATGAAATTTAAGTGATGACTGATGGCTTTGGTTGATAGGTGTATTATAAACTAGATCATGTTCATAGGCCGTCAACTCCAGCCACAGATGTATCCGCTTTGATGTGACCAAAAACCGAAAGCAGAGGTTTAAGCTCACTTAAACCTGTGAAATTGAAAAGAAGTTTTTATAATTGCAAAGGATGTAGAAAAAGTGTACAAATTATTTATCTGACCAGTACCCGTGCAGTATTTATTGACCACAGCCAATCGTGTCTAAGCTTTAATCGGACTCTGTAAATGTCATTTACAGAGTCCGATTAAAGTCTCATTTACTAAATGAGACTTATGAACTGTAAGGAATATTTCAAGTTTAAAGATTTCTTTGACATTGTCTTTTTGAAGGATCATGAATATATTCTGTGTATTTCAAAGCTTTTGTGTTAAATGGTCAGGATCTTCACGACCCCATGGTGCCACCGCTCCGATATGACTGCCTCTTGCGAACATTACATTTCTTAAGTTACTGTCCAATCAAAAACCCTTGTAATATAGAATTGATTTTGTCAGTAATTTGACCATTATTTGATATTTGTACGGTGTACATATTTGTGTTATTTTATATTCAATACAAGGTAACGATGCAGCTGTAAAAGCAATGGGGGGGGGGGGGGGGGGGACATGTATCCCTCGGGTGAGTGCGACTGTAAATGTCAGCCATCAAACACCGCTGCTTTTCACTACTATCAGCACATAACAGAGGCTGTTACCAACTGTGTCTACGTAAAGTCAAGAGAGCTCCACTACACAGGCTGACTTTACATTTTTAGCTCCAGTACTGGTAAGTCATCACTTTGTTCTGTCAACACATGCAGCCTGTACAGACATCTGCAGTCCCAATCAAACATCATCCTGAAGAAGAATCTTAAAGGCCATGACAAGGGACCATAGTGGTCTGCTACTCACGGAGTGTTGGGCTCCTACATTCTAACATGGTTATTTGGAGATTATCTGCACCACCCTCTGCATTCTCTGTAGGCCTATTGTTTAACTGCAATATAATTAAAATGTATGCATGTATAATATATACACATACATACTGCTCACAACAAGGTCTATGGATAATATTGAGCCATGATTTCTGGACTGACATTGCTGAAGTTATTTTAAATGTAGTTTTTTGGTGCTTAGAGCTCCACAAGCCGAGTACCATCTGGTCCCATTACATTGGAGAGAATGCACACATCTCTACGGCCGGGATCTCAACACTCGGCAACTCACACCACAACTAACTACAGTGAAAAGAAGCACTACAGGTAAGAGGACAAATGTGTTTGATATTGGGCTGAACTGTCCCTTTAATGAGTTTTGGATCATGCAGTCAGTGAGATGCTGAATGTCAATCACACTTACTTTAAGGTTGAGAGGAAAGAATGGTGATAAACAACTTTCCATATAACGGTGTATTTTCAGTACAAGTTATTTTATCAGGTGTTCTGTGGGATGGCAGAATGATCAGCCTCTATGATGCAGGTCACGCTAACCAGTGGAAACGGGTTACTGAGTAAAAGTCACTTTGTTGGCAACTTGCGAGAACGAGGAACACAGCAAATCCATGAAAATGCAATGAAAAATATGGGAACAGGGCTATGACAGATTTATATAGGCTTGTAGTCCAGCTTGGACTCAAGCTTCTTTGAATCCGCCACCTTCCGCACCGCTTTCATGAAGTCCTCCTGTGTGACGTACTCTCGGTCAGCGCGGATGGCAAACAAACCTGCAACAAATAAACACGTGAATAACATGGATTGAGGAAATTAAACTAATGAGGAAACTGAACGACTGATGTCCAACCTGCTTCTGTGCACACGTTTCTCAGATCAGCTCCATTGAAACCGTCTGATAGCTTCACGATGGCTTCATAATCTGAAACGAACCAAAGACCATCACAAGAAATGTATCGTCTCTCTGTTCAGGAATATTGTTCTCACTGCTCATAATGTCTTATCACGACAAAGTGGAAGCCCCGCCCCCTCAAGACAGAAAAAGTCTCAGATCACGTCACCCATGTGTGCTCAAACAGAAGAGAAAACAACGTATTGTTCTGTTAAATGTTTATGAGATGTCAAAGACAATATCAACCCTAACCCAAAGTATTTCAAAGACTGACCAGCAGTAGGTTTGTATACCTTAAGTGAGATCTGAAACTACAACCCATGTAACATCAGATTTGGGGAAGAAGAGTGTTGAGAGGACAAGGACAATGAAATGAAAGCAATAACTGCATTTCATTCATTTGAGAAAGGGGATTGAAAATGAGTCCGATGTCCTTCTGTCACTTGGTAGACGGCGCCACATCCATCTCGCTTTGTATTAATAATAATCAATATGCCAATGTGATTAACATGGTTATGTTTGTTTTTAAATGGTCGTGAGCCGATAACATGAAGGAGATCACATGTCAGTGGAGGTTACCAGAAAGTTCACGTGTTTTTTGGAGTGAAGAGACGAGACATGGCAGAGTTCGTCTCAAAGAAAACTAAAACTACATCAATATATCAACATTTAGGATTTGAAGCCGATGAAACTCAGATTTTTCTGCTTATTTAGTGTTGATTGGTGGCTGCCAAAACAGCTTAGAGGACCATTACTGCCATCAAGTAGACCGGTGTTGCGTCACAGTTATTCACGAGCTCAAAGTGTCACTATGCTCCGCTTGGGAGTCAAGTGCAACAACACTGTAGAGTCCGAGATGAGGAAATTACAAGCAACCAGCATTACAACTGCAAAACTCTGACACAGATCCAACAAATGTGACCTAATGTTGAAGTAGGAGAGAACAACTGACAAAGGAAGCCAGATGTGCCCGGTACGAGGACTCCTTCGGGTAGCCGTTCTGCTCACTCACCCATTTCTCCGTGCTTGGTGATGGGACTGGAGTGGATTTTGAGGATGTCCAGACGAGCCTGTTCATTTGGCAGTTCAATGTCTGAAGAGGAGAAAAGGACGTTAGCTTGGCTGCGTGTGCCGTCAGATAACCGACACACCAAGGAGCAACAGGAACAGAGATCTTACGAATTTTACGATCCAGTCTGCCGGGACGCAGCAGGGCCGGGTCCAGAGTATCAGGTCTGTTGGTGGCCATGATCATCTTGACTCTGTGCAGCGTGTCAAAGCCGTCCATCTGGTTCAGCAGCTGACAGGACAGACACACCCCAGTGTTTTATCCTCTATTCACTGTGCTGACTTTAATGGTTGCACTTATGACAACTAAAACAAGTTAATAATGTCTTGAATACAATGCTAGTAAAGTGAAGTTCATTCACTCAGATGACCAGAGCTGTCCCACTGTAGACGGACTGTGCTGTACTGCATCACCTGTGTCATTGTGAATGTGCTTATTGTTAACTGTGGTTAACAATGTGGTTTGCTGCTCTATATGATGCCATCATATCAAACACATTCAGGATTCAAGTTCAGGCAGAACTATTACCCATACTTCAGTAAAAACAGAACTAATGGATATGATTTTTTTTAGGCCTGCTTCCTTTTCCTGTTGATTAGCAACCAAAGGCATTTCTCACATGTATGGCTTAAGGCTGCACCATATACTGTCTCAGTATCCACATGCAGTCATGCAGTACACATCCTGCTAGTGGTGTAACAGACCACTGTCCATCCGTACTGATCCCCCTCACGGTTCGGCATGCATGTGAACCGTGGAATAATTAGAGTTTAACGTTAATCATCACAGTGTGAAATTAAGTTTCACTGACGATCGTTATCCGTCAATATTCAGTAAAATATGCCATCAGGACATCAGCATTTATAGTTTTCTAGTCGCTTATCTTCGATAATGTTACACTATCAACAACTAATCCATGTTTAAATTTACACGAGGAGAACGGAGGTTCACTTCAGTTACGATGCGTTAAAATGATAGTGATAAAATGATAACGTTATGATGTGTTCACATGTTATCTGTAAAATGTAGTGTTAGTGAGACACTTGAATAAATCCAGTTGTTTGTAGGAGATGTTTTCACAACATAAATAGATATTAGAAAGGGAATTATGACTTGGCATTTAAATTGGGTGTTTTTATGACGAAAAAATCAATAATTACTATAACAAAGTCAAAGGAGACTTAGTTTTTAGTGGTTTACACTGACTTCAGAGCGGTTGAAATGATTTTTGGGACGGTGGCAAAAACAAAATAGTCTGTAGTCTTGTAGACCAGCTGATATCATTATTTAAGGGGGCTTGGTCAACTAATCAATATGGATCATCAATAATCGGAAATTAGTATCAGCGGCAAAAGAAAAAACGTGTTTAGGGATCTGTAAAAGTTATATTTGCCCCGTTTTTTTTCCTTTTGTGCTGATCCGATCCATGATTCGATCCGAATTGTGAGTTTTATGTTCCGTTGCACCACTACGTCAGGGTACGGCTTGTTTGCTCCTTGATCCTACAAGAAAATTCTCACCAGTGTTTCCACTACTTAGAGCCTCGGTTTCATTTCTACACTTTCAGCGGCACCATTTCTTGACTAGAGCACCATATTGTTTACAGATCTTTAAACTGGACTTCATTAAGGGTGGAAAGCATGGTGCAGCTCTCGTGTGGCCTGTTAGTAGCTCATCTAGTCACAAGATTTTGTTTTCGCTTTATCGTATTATGACGTAATTGTTGATTGCACATTGTAATGGCAACAGCAAAAGGACACCATCTGCATTTAGACTTGTTTCCTCTGAACCCGTCTCTCACTGTGTAATTCTGTCATCCATCAGGTAGCAAGGCTCCATTCAGGGCACAAAGACCAGTGCAGTCTGTACTTATGGTGAGAAAATATTGACACCTACTCTGAACCAAGACGGCACACTCTTTGTTGCCAGGTGTTTTACTCTCTTTATCCAGCACTAAGATGGAGGGTTTCTAGTTCAAATTGTTATTATGGTTTAGACAGTAGCCAAGCTGCTAGCGGTAGCTATGTTGCTAACTGTGTTGTTGGTAGATGCTAGGCTTTGGACAAAAGAAAAGCGATGCGGTTGTCTTTGCGACAGCAATTGTAATACGACTTGGAAACGCTCGGTGGGGAAATGTTGAACTGTTGAATGTTGCCACTATGAAGGAGCAGTGTGTAGGATTTAGTGACATCTAGTGAGGAGGCATCCAACTGAACACTCCTCCGCTTACTCCTCCCTCTCCAACTACGGAGGCCTCTAGGTAACGTAAAAACAGGAACAAGTTTCTCTAGAGTTTAGTTTGTCCGTTTTGGGCTACTGTAGCAACATAGAGGTGCAATATGGTGGACTCTGTGAAGAGGACCTGCTCCCTATGTAGATATGAAAGGCTCATTCGAAGATAACAAGTGATTACACTAATGAAAAACAGTTATGAATATTAGATTACATTTCTGCCAATAAATCCCCTTAAATGGTACACACTGTTCCTTTTAGTCCTCTAGACCTGAAACCATTCATTTGAACAGTACTATCATCCGGGAGAGGGAGTTTGGTTTTGTTCATCTTTCAATGGTCATACTAACTGTGTGAGAGACTGGGAAAGGTGGCCTAGTTGTATCTGGCTAACTAGAGCCCACTGTCTGTAATGATAGTGTTAGCATTGACTGCAGGATCTATAGCGTTTTGGGATTAGTTTGAGTGAGTCATCAGTGATTGGACTCTTTATCAGTTAACAGGTGGTGGGACTGTAAATACATGCTGCTGATGGTGGTGTGTGTGTGTGTAGTTTGTAATAGGCCTGTTGCAGTGTGCGTTTGGTGGTTGCCGTACAGTATTTCCGCAGAGCATTCAGACACTGCATGTTTAAATGTTTCTGTAACCTTGGAAAGTAAGTGGCCTAAAGAAAACAGACCTATTTTCAAAGTGCCCCAGCTTAATACAGATCAGAGAGCAGTTCTAGACAACTGCAGAGGTTTAGGCTGTCATGAATTGGAGAAAGCAGTGCTGGGACCATACGGTTGCATTCAGAAACCTACTGAAGAAGGTTTTGTGAATCTTATCTGGCTTTGTGGAGGAAACAGGGAGAAGCAATTAATGAAAAAATGAAGAGCTCATTTTACTGGAGCAGTTTAGGGTTTCTGTACAGCAGGAGATCTTTGGAAATTAATGTGAAATAAGTAACAAAGTGCAGCCGAGCTAGCTGATGATTATGAGGTGTCTCACAGTGGAACGTAGCCTGCCGTCCTCCACGGCATGAGCAGAGCAGTTTTCCTCCCCACACAGACCTCTGAGTTAGCAGAGCCGGGAGAAACCCAAGGGCCCATTTCACTGCTGCCTGCTGCTCCTTTGGATGACACTCCAGTAGATTTGGCTTTTGTTGTAGATAATGACTGAGGTTAAAGTTGTTGACTCCAAGGCATTAGAAGCCACCTTAATGAAGCTGAAAGATCTCTATAAAAAAGGCAGCAGAGAAAGATCCCTCTAGAGATTCCTGTGAGTTACTTTCTAAAGGACGGCGTTCTAGAAAAGACATCACTTCAGTGACTCAGTTACCTCCATCAAAGTCCTCTGGATCTCTCTGTCAGCAGAAGTTCCCTCAGAGAAACGACGGCCGCCTACAGGGAACACACAAACATGACGAGCATTGGGTGATGATTCCCAACACACAGGCTGGCAGGTCCTAACTCAAGTATTTAAACCCCAAGAGAAGAATCTGAACCACTGTATGTATATTCAATGCAAATAGGACTGCAATATCCTATTTCTAGTGTGTATTCAGTGTTTATATTGTTCCATTTGTTCTATTTTATTCGTGTTGTTATATTGTATATTCTAGTAATGGGTCTGATTGGATCCTGGGCTTCGAGGGAATTCAAATTCAATGAAGAAAAACACACTGAACGGTTTCGTATCTTTATATCCATTTTTCCATCTTCGTATCAATTTTGACGAGGCGTTAGCATGAGCTAACATCAGCGACAAAGGCTGCCTACAAGATTCAGCTGCTTCACAATAAAAGCAGATTTGTAGAGCTTTGATTGTAACTTCATGCAGAGTAGATGAGAAAATACATATACCCTTAAAAGAACAAACCCTAACCGAAAAATGCTAAAGCCCTAGGAAAGACAAAAACTAAACCGGATCCTCAGTGTTACTCACCGATGGCATCAATCTCATCCATAAAGATGATGCAGGGCTGGTGGTCTCTGGCATAGTTGAACATCTCTCTAATCAGCCTGGCGCTCTCACCGATGTACTTGTCCACGATGGAGCTGGACACGACCTGTAGCGCGCACACACGCAGCATCAGCTGACTGACTACAGTGTAGCAGTCCGACCTGACACAGCGCTGACACTCACCTTGAGGAAGTTACAGTCCAGCTGACTGGCCACCGCTCTGGCAAGAAGAGTCTTCCCAGTACCTGTTACAGACGGAATCTGTCATCAACACCAGATACAGATCCAAACGCATGATCTAAAACTACACAACACTTAAAAGATATTTGTGTCATAAAATTCATATACATATGCAAATAGGTTTACAAAGGGCTTATTTAGTGTCTCAGAAACAAATAGTCACTGATTGTTAGCCTTCTAAAGTATAGTTTATGGTCGCCGTGGTGAAGTAAATAATGCAATCACAGCAAAGGCTCTGCCAGTGGTTGCTGCGCTTGGTCGTGCACCTCTGAACTTTAGTATCTAGGCTGTAATGGGAAAATATGTCAGTCTCATGTGAAGGTTTAAAGAATGTAAGTCCTAAAAGTGCAGACACCAAACTGTAGTTTCAGTAGATGACTTTAATTAGTTTAGTATCCAGGTGTCTTGTTATCTGTTATCATTGTGCACCGTTTCTTTCTTCTTCGTAAGACAGAGACACAGAGAGGCCTTGATTAACAGAGATCCTCTGTTTGAAATACTTTTGACTTCCTTTGCTGACGCATTATCTGAAGTTGTAAAGGCGTAAACCTTTGCATGCATATATGATGTGTGAGGGTAAAAAATGTCTATTCTGTCTCTGCAATGGTCATTTTAACAGTGTCACAGTGGCTTCAAAGGAAGCATCTGCTGTGAGTTTAAACTGTTTATTGTAAGGCAAACTGTGAACAAAGGGATTTGCAAACACGAGATAAAGCATCTTCCTGACTGTCTTAAATGAAGTATACTAAGGCTCGAAGGATGACCTGCCTTTTATTGTGTTCTTTGTGTATTCTTGTTAGCTAAGCAGATAACAGGAAGCTGTCTGAGCATAAATGTCCATGCATTGTGACTGTTAGGCAGAGCACTCTTCCAGATCACTGCAATGTGTCTGTGAGACTGTTCTCTTTGCTTGCAAGCAAATAAATTGACTTTACAAACTTTGATTGTTCATCAAAACTCTGTTTTACTTTATATTGATAGAAAACCTCCACTTTCTTCTCCCGACTAGTCATAAGAAATATTCCACAACAAGGCGCACACGATTGGAACTTTGCAGACATGACAGACAAATATTCACTGATAAAAACACTATAAAACATGTCAGATTTTACAAAGTAGGCCAATTTTGTTTTTAGCAGCTTTAGAAACAGGAGGACTTAATAAAAAATAAAAAAAAATCTATATTTGAGTAAATATTTTGCAGCCAAATCGAATTGTTTACAGGATTTTCAACCTTTGTGTCTTTATAATGCATTTAATACTTTTTTCTTTAAAGGCCTTGTATAAAAGGTGATAAAAGTAGTCCATGAATAGGAATTATTATTTATAAATATATAAAATAATTAAAGCTGCGAGCAGCGATGAACGGGCCCTCGCAATCTGCAGCGCGTCGGGGGTGCCGGCGGGACTCCGGCCTGCGTGTCCGAGAACGTCCTCGAGCGTCGGACGGCGCGTCCGCGAGCGAGACGTTTTTAATCCCGCGTGGACCGCCTGATGCTGGAAATGATGCTTTGCAAATAGTCTGATGCTTCCTGTATCCGCTGCCTGGCGCTACAGAACGCGTGCAAACATGCATCATGTAGCTCTGTGTCAAATGTAAACCACGTTGTGTAAAAGTCATGTAAATCTGATGCCGTTTGTCACAAAATCCAGATTTCCTTTCACCAGCAGGTGGCGCTGTGAGTATTAGGGAAAATTAGCTTGTAGACATCCTCAGGCCATGAGTGTTATCAAGCATGTGAAGTTTGAGACTGTTTGGAACAAGTCCAGCTGAGTTACATCAGCTTTTTCATGGGGAATCACGTAAAGTAGCCGCCCGCTACGGCTAAACGATTACGTCAAACGTAAAGCTTTTGATAACTTTTAATCACAACGGTCTTGACATGGTACCGACACAATTTAAAGTGGATCTGATGAAGTCCCTAGGAGGAGTTCGTTAAAGTATAGCGACTAGAAATAGGCCAAAATCTATTGAAAAATGACACATAAATGAAACTGGACGACTTCCGGTAGGGTTTAGAGCATGGTCCCAAGAGACTTATATTTAAGTCTCCATAGGATACATGTGCCTATCAAGTTTCATACATGTAGCTCAAACGTAGCGCTGGGGCTGCTCTTTTGAAATTTTGTAGGGGGCGCTATAGAGGCAATTTCAAACGGACAAGCCAAAAACCCATATACACTTTGTCTTCCTATGACCTATGACACATGTACAAAGTCCCATGAGTTTTAGAGCATCCCAACCCACTAAACCATCAGCTTCCTTTTTCATGGCAAACTATGCGTCGCCACGGCAACAGCGTGGAACGAAAACTCACAATATTCATGGCGATTTATCATCAATGTCTTAAGGCTATCCTTACCAAATTTGAGACTCATCAGGTCACCTGGCTAGGAGGAATAAATAAAAGTATAAAATATGACATTTCCTTTAGCCAGTAGGCGGTGCTATGAGTTATTGAAATATTTTCAATTGAAGTATGTTTAGGCTTGAAGTAGCATCATGCATAAGAAGTTTTGTGCGAATTGGATAATGTACCTTGGAGTTATAACAACTTCTTTTTTCATAAACAATGAGGCAAAATGGCCGCCGCGCCACGTCAAGGTTCTTTGATGAAAACTCTCGATTTTGATAACTTTTAATCACAAAGGTCTTAAGAGCATCCTGACCAAAGTAGAAGTTGATCGCTTAAAATCTCTAGGAGTTCGTTAAAGTGCGAAGGCTGAAATCTGCAAAAAGTGACAAAAAGCACAATTTCGAGGGTTTACTGTAGCGCCCCCTAGTTGTTGAATGCAAAATCAATCTCAGGGTATGTTAGAGGATGCAATGTGCACATATGCTGAAAATCTGGTAATTTTAGGACAAACGGTTGAGAAGTTATATGTATTGATATTAAGCCACGCCCCTAAGAAGTTTATTGGTACATATCTTGTAAACGAAAAGAGATATCAAAAAGATTTTGATGACTTTTGATGACGTAGATCCAGTAATGATCCACAGCAAATTCGGTAGTAATGGGCCTAAGCATGTAGGAGGAGTTCGCAGAAATGTGTTTTACACTAAATTCAATATGGCGGAAAATCTAAGTAGGCGGAGCTTAGGGGTCTGATTGGCTTTTTTGTAGTTCTAGCTCAAGTGGACATGCGTCTCAAATTTCAAGTCAATCGGACATACTGGCCGAGGGGCGTCGCCGGTCCGACTTGTAGGGGGCGCTAGAGAGCCATTTCTTAACACAGAAAGATGCATTCTTTTTCAGATGGCTATATTCACCAGGCCTGACAAGTCCCCAAAATTTGGTGAGTTTTCATCAATGGCAAGTCCTCCAACCATGCGTACGTTTACCCAAACGGGTACAATATCAATAGGGCCTTCGCTGGCCCGACGTTGTCGGTTGCTCGGGCCCTAATTACAATCCTCTGCTGCATTGTGGAGGTTGGTTTATGGCTTTTTGCCGGTTACGCTCGTTGTCTTCTTGCTTCTTCGCAGTGCATTGTGTTTGTACACCCTCTGGTGTTTCGGAGAATATCAAGCTTAAAGACGGGTGTTATTTCGCTGGACCACTGACCTGGAGGCCCGTAGAGCAGGCAGCCTTTAGGGGGGATGATGCCCACTCTCTGGAAGAGCTCAGGGTTGGTCAGAGGCAGCTCAATCACCTGCCACCAGATAACAGCAGCATTGTTTTGGATTCAATTGACAGAAATTAAAATTAAAATATATCATCTTGTCTTAATGCCTTTACAACAGTATCCCTCCAATCAACACACAACTGTTAACTCCTAACACATATGGGAGCCTCTGTTCAACTTAAACACACACATCACATTTCACAATATGAGTAACATAATATATTTTTTAAAAAGAACAAAAAATAATAATAATAAAAATATTTGAATTGCTGGCTTTGTTGTACCTCTCTCAGCTCACGGATCTGTTCGGACAAGCCTCCAATCTCAGAGTAGGAGACGCTGCCCGGGTCCTCGTGAGACATGTTGTAGACCAGAGGGTCCACCTCTCTGGGCAGGTACCTTGGACAGAACAGGAAACACATTATGAGCAGACGGCAGGGCTGTCAGAATAAAAGCACTATTGACATGTGTCAACAACGGCTATGTTCACATTCTTTTTTTTTTAATTCTTTGTAATGGAAGCGCTGCGTATTAACACTATGCTACAACCGCAACAGTGTGAAGAGGCGCTGAGCGTGTGGGGTTTTTCTGGACACTGAGAATTTAAAAACTCGTCAGCCTTCCCTTCATCCAAAGCAGGTACTCTACCATGTGCCAATGTTTTTACTTCTGCCGATATTCCGTATCATAGCAACTAGACGCAACCAAAGCATCTTGGCTTATAAAACTACTGGGCCTGATTACCCTTCTGTGTTCTGCATTCAACAATAAGTTAACGCAAGTTTGAAAACTGCCACATTTTTTCATTTAAAAACAACGATATAGCTAATAATTGACCAACAATAAAGCTTATTTATACAGCACTGATATCAGGATGAATAAAATTATTTGCAAATAAAAAGGCAATAATACCACATATCTCGCTGTTGAGCTAATCTTTATCACTGCAGAGAAATTCCTATACCGTGGCCGCTCTAGCACACACCCATCACAAGCTGTGTATGTATATGGTTTACTCTTCATCATGCCACTTTTACTTCCATATTTTGTGGAACGTTTACAGCTTTACGAGTGTAACAGTGCAAAAAATGCATGGTTTATTATATCTTGCATTCTTGGAAGTCACTGCTTGATATTCTTTTGGTGTGACGAGAAAAACATACAAATATTTACACAAAAAAAATGGTTCATAAGCTGCAATTCTTTCTGCAAGGCACGCAAACACTTGCAGATGCTCAATAAGTAACCTACACAAAGATAAGAAAGTATTACTTCAATACTTTCCCTTTTCTGTAGCGTGTAAATAAATAAATAATTAAAACATTGTCCTCCAGGGAAAGGAGCAGTAGCAGTATTTTACACAGCGCGTGTGTTGAACTGATCAGGAAGGAGTCAGGATCTGGGTGGCTTACCACCTCAGCTTAATTATTTCCTGGAGCAAACCCTGACTTCCATGAAGGATAATTATGACAGGAAACTGAGCAGATGCTTCAACCCCATATTGACTATAATGCAGTGGCGGGCCGTGCATTTTATACCTGGGCCTTCACTGCTGTCCTGCAGCTGAAACACCTGATTATGACGCCACAGCTACGGTTATCATTTGTTTCATGTAAAAATGAAGCTCAACACTCAACACTCTTCTTACCTAGAGACACAGAGGTGAAATCTGATTGGATAAAAGCTCTACTTAAAACAAGCTGCACTGGAAGCAGAGTAACTGAGGAAGACAGTAGCTGGGCAATGAGAAAATAAGATAATGGGGAAAAAATTATAATACATGTAGTGTATTTATGATTATAGAATAGCTATAACAGCTATAAAATAGCTATAACTTTGTGATTCTAGAGGCCAGCAGAGAAGGCCTTGCTGGCCCTGACAGTCCACCACTGGTATAATGGATTCTGCTGGCACATCTGCTGTGATGAACAATTATTTGGTGTTGATTGTTCATTAGTCCTGTGTAAAGGACAAGCTTGAATGCCATAACACTTCCACTATAAATCAATGCCACCTGCTACAGCAGGCGTGAGCAGGGATGCGTACGTGGAAAGCCGTTCTACAAAAGTCACAATAGGCCAGTCCTCATCACATTTCTAGCGGCGGCCTTTTATACAGAAAAAGGTCATAAAAGGTCTTTTTCAATATCCATATAAAATAAATGACTTACTGACTACAAGGAACGTAATTTTTTTTATTGTTTCCTATGAATTACATAGAGTGTGGCTGGTCCACCCACCCATCATAGTCTAACTAAATCCTGTGGGAAACACTGCACCTGTGTCCTTTGATAATAGCTGACAAGAGAGATTGAAATAGCAGACTGAATGACTAACACAACTATGAGCCCAGTGTGGTTAGAGGTGTAGACAGTAAAGTAAAAAATACACTGTGCGGCATATCCGCTCCGCTAACGGATCGCATCCGTTCCGTCTTCAATGTAGCCTGAATGTTAAAGTAAGTAAGTAAATCCAGCCTACCTCATTATAGTGAGTGTGGTCATGTCCAAAGCCACTCTGGTGCCTGGCTTCAGCTGGGACTTGTCCAACTGCAATGAAAGCCACCATAGATTAGTGTTCACCTTCTTAAGACTGAGGTTGAAAATTAGTGCAAATTTGGTTATTTTTGTTCTATCCAGAAAAAACACCATCAATCAACAATTTTGATTTGTAAAAATAAATAAATGCTATAAAAAACTGATGGCCAAAACAATGTGTCTGTAAATGTATATGTGGCAGATATGTCAATTTCTGAATGGGCCAAAAACAGACACAATAGTAAAGGTACTTCGATTGCATTACAGTCCTGCTCATTTTCAAGTCAATGTCTCTCAGTACATGAAAGAGTTTTCCACTGAATTTCAACCTGGAAATTAAATTGATTCTTATTGGATTTATGCCATGGACTTTTACTAAACAGTCAAAATTGGTGAAGTGAAGCGGAAAAAATATATCAAAATAAATATAAACATCCTGCTTCCACGAAGTGGCAACATTTCGAGTTAAGTAAACAACAAACGGGTCGTTGACAGAAAAACTACAGTTTGTAGGCTGCAGAAGATTTATCAACTGAAAGCTGTCAGGGCATGAATCAATGATCTGTTGATCTTACCGAATCAAGACTCCATCGCCTAACAATAGCATAGCCCTAAGTGCTGAAAAAATGTTAGAAACATAGATTTAGAGAATGGTGCCCCCCCCCCCCCCTAAATTGTACACAGGTGGACTTCATTAACTAATTATATGACTTTTGAAGATAGTTGGTAGGGATGGGAATCTCTAGGCACCTCACGATGCGATTATAAAACAATTGCCGATTATTCTTGATGCATCAAACTTTTTCGACACATGATTCATAATCGGTGGCTCATTCAGGGGCAGCTGTAAGGAATGGACAGCCCGGTGTCACAGAATTGTTACAGCCGATCATAACGTGAATTGAGTTTGAAATTTCCTATTATTGAGTTTTCTACATCGAGTCATAATTGTTCATGAGAGAATCCCGATGCATCAAAGAATCGTAAACCAATTTTATTCATTTTGTGTAGGTCCATTACATAAAATCCAAATATAAAACCTTATATTCCAGGTTCCACCTTAAGTCAACCATGGTCAGAATTATGATGGACAGTTAAAAACAAAGTATCAAATCTATGATGCAGAAACAGAGATGCTGTCTTTTGAAGCCTCAAGTCTGGCATTTTGGTTGTCGCCATCTTGGATTTTTTGCAACAAGTAACAGAAAGTGACCATATTTAGAATGCAGATTGTCGTGGAGACGCTGTTTATAGTGTTGGTAGAGACCTGTCAATCACAAGGTAGCCCCGCCCCAAAGCATACTCCGCTTTATGGTCTATTTGACTCTAAAAGGGACCATCATTTACTAAATGAACATCATGCTTTACTGATGACTTGTAACTAGCGATTGAGCATGATGCTTTACTGAACCTTTGGGTCCAGACACAAATATTTGCAGGCAAGTTTGTATTAATTTTGTTTGCATAAATGTCTATCAGTCTTCTGAAAATGACAACCAAATATGTAACCATAAAATCTGGCAACACACAAATAAGAGAAGCTAATACACATTGGCATGTGTTCACCACCTACCTGTCTGCGGCATCCAACCACATATCTGGGGCCGTTGGTGGCCTTGACAATGACTGGAATAAAAAAAAAAATACATTGGCATTATAGGTCTGAGCTAATCAGTCTGACGTGTCACAGTTAGAGGCTGTCATTAGTCATTTTCCATTGGCTGCCAAGCTTCAAGAGGGTGGATCTTGCGTAATATGAGCCTGCCACAGAGCAGTTGAAGGAGAGAAGCCAAAATGGAGGAAAAAGTGTGGACAGAGTGGAAACAGGAGAGTGGCGTGTTGCTAGCGGTGTCAGGGACCATTCTTGAGCCATGATCCGTACAGGATCCCCCCTCACGGTTTGGCAAGCATGTAAATCGTGGATGAATTACTCCGTTTAACGTTAACCATAACAGTGTGAAAAACGTTTTACTGAGAATCGTTCGCATAATTATGCTTTTCAAGTTGCCGATCTCTTTGTAAACAACCAATCCGTGTTTAAAATGAACAGGTAGGTGGCAGCACCACTAACGGCTACAGTGAAAATGAGTATTGGGTGAATGTAAATTATAACGTTATCATGTGTTCACATGTACTCTTATAAAATGTAGTGTTAGTGAGAAACTTGAATAAATGCATTTTTTTTTAAAGATGTTTTCACAACAACATTAATAGATACAAGAGAGGGAATTATGAGCCGTTTACATTAGTTCTAAGCAGATTATTATACATCATTAAAACCACTATTGACATGATTTATATTAATCAAAAAATCTTTTATTTTGACATTTAATTTCCTTATTATTTGAATTGTGTGTTTTTACGAAGAAAAAAACCCCATCAAAAATTACTTTAACAAAGTAAAAGGATAACATTTAGTATTAAAATTGTCTGGAGCCTTGTAGACCAGCTGTTATAATCAAACACCAAAGGGATCTGTATCTGCCAATATGGATCATCGGCGGGAAAAAAACATGATCAGGGATCTAAAAAGGTTACGTTTGCCCCGTTTTTTTTCTTTTCTTTGATGCTAATCCGATCCGTGATAAGATCTTAACCATGAGTTTTAAGATACGTTGCACCGATACGTGTTGCAGATGAATGCAGAGCAATATTTTGTTTAAATTATTTTGATGGTACTACCTGCTGTACTGTGACAATTGTAAATGTTCCAATAAACTTACATTTCTCCTCAGTCAGCTGTTTGAGCACTTCTCCAACAATCTGCAGGGAATGAGGCACAGATGTAGTTAGTAGAGGCAGATTTGATTCACTCCCTCCTGTTTTTCTAATTAGGTCCTTTCCACTGTCTTCACACACTGAACCCTCTCCTTTCTCTTTACTGAGACACTCTGACCTACATCTCGTAGATCTCATAGACCCACAAGTGTATGTAAGGTTGGATGAAAGACGTGCGATAAACATTCAGATAAAAATATGCATTGCATACCACATATGTTTTCAATAATATCCTGTTTTACAGAAATCTTTTCTCACTATTGTCAGAAAAGTTATAAAGCCAGCTTAGTGTCTCCTCTAGACGATAAAGAAGGATTTAATTGGTCTTTAACAGCACGGTTAATCCTGATAGGCCAGATAGAATTGAAGGGGGCTTGTCTCCGAAATTAAATTTATGCCAGTGACTGCCTGTCATTGTGTTGATATACAAAATAAAATGTCAGTCTATTGTTGAAACAACTTGAATTAATCCCTTCATTGAGATACCAGAGGCTAAAATGTTAACTAGTTACAAACAATAAATATTCTTACCTGACCAACACTTTGCAGAGCCTTCAGGTCATTTTCTGATTTCTCGTACTGTTTAGTTTGTTCTCTCAGTTGTTCTCTCACTAGAAAACAAAGGAGGTCAGAATATGTTGATTCTAGTTTTTTGTTATCAAACACCAAAATTCAGTCAAGAATGAAACTGTTAGTTACAGCTAAGGGTGGAAGCTGTGGTCACACTGTCAAACAAATATGCCTGTTAATGGAAGTTAACGTTAGCTGGTCAAAGTTAGCTTCACGTAAATGTCGTAATTACGTTAACAGATAGGACATACATACGTTATGTGTATCGAAATAATGGCTACAAAGGCTATGGTTCACTTAATTTTAGAAGTTATTAACCTAACGTTAGTTACTGCTCGGCATAGTATTTTTGTTACAATTGTTAGTCTACTTACAGTTAACGTTAACGTTACTTCTTAGCTAAGATAGCACTACTAGCGTTAACCAGCTTAGCACTACATTCATTTCTATGAGGATGCTAACTGCATGACAAAGCACTAGCTAGCTGGCCAGCTAGCTGATGATGGCTACCCAATCATATTTATCTTATCAAAACATACAAGATGCATTTCTGCAACACCACAAACGTCAAAATAAAATAGTCTATTACATTCTTTTAACCTCCCGTCAATTTCTTTGTGTTCGAGTAATTTTTTCCTGTAGTCTTGCAGTGCTTTCTCCCTTGTGTCCGCCATGATGCCCCACTGTATGCTGGGAAATTGCCGCGTCACAACAGTATCCGCCCCGTCCCTGACACTTTGCTACAGTGTGCAGATCTGTAACTATAACAAGTCTGCTGAGTGACATAAAGTAAGTACACCCCGAAATGAATCACAGATAGCCTTTACACAGCGATAATTGGTAATCAACTTGTCCTGCTGACATTAGGCTCGTTCGAGATGAGCTGCGCCTCGCTTGAAAGGTGGACGAGTATTGGCGGCAGCCAAAACTCGGCGTTTTTTGTCAGCGTTGACAAAAAACTGCGGTCAAGTCGGACAGCTTTCAGCAGCCCTCAAAAAATAAACAGGAAGTCACAGAAATAGTTATATCCTGTTAGATCTGTAGGCTACTTGTAGTTTTTCTCGCTCGGATGAATTCATATGTTTGTAAATATATTGTAGGAGCTATTTATTAGTTAGTATTAGCTAGTATTTAGTTATTTTATTCATAAGTAGTATAGTTTAATTATTCTAGATGTTTGCTTATTTAGGTTAGATTGTTTGTTTGATATATTAAGATTCTCATTCGTTTAGTTGAATTATTTTTTGTTATTGTTTAAGTATACTTAGTTTTTAGGTTAGTTGGTTTGCTTATGAATTGGGTAACACTGTGGGCACCTGTAGTTATTTATATGAGTAGGCAGGTATAGGACCAGCATGCACCGGGGTTGGCTATGTTTTTTTACCAGAGCAGGAGAGGCAGCGAGGAGTTTCTTTTTTCTTTTGTTTGTTTGCTTGTTTGTTTTGGTTTGCGAAATAAATAATGACAAAAACAGAAGCCTGTATGGACAATAAACTTGTTTGCCTGCGTAAACCACAAACCCATGGTGCATCAGTGGCCCTTTGATTAATGTTTTTTTGGGGGGGATTTATCGGACAAATGGCCACTACATATATATTATTGTGGAAACTTGCGACATTCAGGGCTTAGCCCCGAAGTCTGTTTTATTTTCATTAACAAGTGATATTTTTATGCTTTTTTATGCACTCTGGTTTTCTTTTACACACCAATCATTTTCAGATCACAGACTGTCAGTAAGAAGTGGATAGTCGTTGGGACGTCGCCCATTGATGTGTGATTGAGTTTGGCGTTTTGGCCTTCACCATCTTGTTTTTTGCAACGGAAATGACCATATTTGGACTGCGGAGGAGTGATGCCATGGTAGAGACGGCGTATACGACTCTGGGAGTGACCTGTCAATGACAAAGTAGTTGCCCCTGCTTTATGGGTTATTTTACTCTAAATGGACCATCATTTACTACATAATATCCTGCTGTATTGAAGAAGACATTAGCCTCACTTTTCATAAGAGGAGGTTGCCACCTGTTTGAGATACAGTTTGTGTAATGCATGCACTGTTTACCTCTCTCTCATATGCTGCTGTCTGTCTGTCTGTCTGTGTCTTTCTCTCTTCACTGTGACTTTACAAAAGTGCATTCACACACTGAATTCTCACTAGAAATTGAACCGTTCACCATTCCATTTTCGAGCCATGCCGAAAAGTATGTAATGATACCTAGAATTATGATGAAGAGAAATGTACAGTGGCGGCTGGTGGAAAAATTTCTAGGTAGGGCCATCCTATCAATTTCAGCAAACATCCCAGTATGATTTAATGCAAAAAAAAAAATTAAGTATCAAACACGCATTACTACTTTGCAGTTAAATATTTAACATCTATTCCAACACAAAAAAAAGCAGTAAACAACACTTTGATAAACACGTCATAACATCTTATTTTTGTCACCCTCACAGGGAATTCAATATAATATATACAGTGAGTACGGAAAGTACGGAAAGTATTCAGACCCCTTTCAATTTTTCACTCTTTGTTTCATTGCAGCCATTTGCTAAAATCAAAAAAGTTCATTTTATTTCTCATTAATGTACACTCAGCACCCCATCTTGACAGAAAAAAACAGAAATGTAGAAATTTCTGCAAATTTATTAAAAAAGAAAAACTGAAATATCACATGGTCATAAGTATTCAGACCCTTTGCTGTGACACTCATATTTAACTCGCATGCTGTCCATTTCTTCTGATCCTCCTTGAGATGGTTCTACCCCTTCATTGGAGTCCAGCTGTGTTTAATTAAACTGATTGGACTTGATTAGGAAAGGCACACACCTGTCTATATAAGACCTTACAGCTCACAGTGCATGTCAGAGCAAATGAGAATCATGAGGTCGAAGGAACTGCAAGGAGCTCAGAGACAGAATTGTGGCAAGGCACAGATCTGGCCAAGGTTACAAAAGAATTTCTGCAGCACTCAAGGTTCCTAAGAGCACAGTGGCCTCCATAATCCTTAAATGGAAGAAGTTTGGGACGACCAGAACTCTTCCTAGACCTGGCCGTCCAGCCAAACTGAGCAATCGTGGAAGAAGAGCCTTGGTGAGAGAGGTAAAGAAGAACCCAAAGATCACTGTGGCTGAGCTCCAGAGATGCAGTAGGGAGATGGGAGAAAGTTCCACAAAGTCAACTATCACTGCAGCCCTCCACCAGTCGGGGCTTTATGGCTGAGTGGCCCGACGGAAGCCTCTGCTCAGTGCAAGACATATGAAAGCCCGCATAGAGTTTGCCAAAAAACACATGAAGGACTCCCAGACTATGAGAAATAAGATTCTCTGGTCTGATGAGACCAAGATTGAACTTTTTGGTGTTAATTCTAAGAGGTATGTGTGGAGAAAACCAGGCACTGCTCATCACCTGCCCAATACAATCCCAACAGTGAAACATGGTGGTGGCAGCATCATGCTATGGGGGTGTTTTTCAGCTGCAGGGACAGGACGACTGGTTGCAATTGAAGGAAAGATGAATGCGGCCAAGTACAGAGATATCCTGGAAGAAAACCTCTTCCAGAGTGCTCTGGGCCGAAGGTTCACCTTCCAACAAGACAATGACCCTTGTGGTGGAAAAAAAATCTTTTTAACCTCTGTGAGAAATAATCACGATGGAACTTCTTAAAGTAATATAAACATATTTAATGAACAGACACTTCAATCATAATTCAGCTGAATGGATAGAGCTCTTTCCCCACGAATGGTTCGGAGGTCTAACCCTAATAAAAAATAAAACAGAGTATATATGCGCGTTATCTCGTCTCCTCTCCCTTCACCCTCCCCCTCGCAGATGTTGTTGGCCGCTGCACCCACCAAGGCCAGGTTCCCAGCCTTTCCGTGGGAAGAGGGTTAGGGTGGTATAGGCAGGTTTAAGCAATACAAGTTATAACTAAAAGAACCATATGATAAATTTCCACAACAACCCTAAGCACACAGCTAAAATAACAAAGGAGTGGCTTCGGAACAACTCTGTGACCATTCTTGACTGGCCCAGCCAGAGCCCTGACCTAAACCCAATTGAGCATCTCTGGAGAGACCTGAAAATGGCTGTCCACCAACGTTCACCATCCAACCTGACGGAACTGGAGAGGATCTGCAAGGAAGAATGGCAGAGGATCCCCAAATCCAGGTGTGAAAAACTTGTTGCATCATTTCCAAGAAGACTCATGGCTGTACTAGTTCAAAAGGATGCTTCTACTCAATACTGAGCAAAGGGTCTGAATACTTATGACCATGTGATATTTCAGTTTTTCTTTTTTAATAAATTTGCAGAAATTTCTACATTTCTGTTTTTTTCTGTCAAGATGGGGTGCTGAGTGTATTAATGAGAAATAAAATGAACTTTTTTGATTTTAGCAAATGGCTGCAATGAAACAAAGAGTGAAAAATTTAAAGGGGTCTGAATACTTTCCGTACCCACTGTATATACACTTATATAAGATATATATATATATATATTAACGGTGACCCAGCCTTCCATCCCCATACCACCCGGTCCAGAGGGAACCATCAGAGTGCCCTGGATTGAGCTCGATTTTTTTTTTCTTTTTCATTTAACTCATAAAATAAAATAAAAGGTGGTTGAGAGGTTGTCAGTGCGAGACAGGAATTCATGTATTTTTCTTATTATTATCATTTATTTTTCTTTCTTTTATAATAATAACAGTAATTATACTAATAGTGATAATAATTATAATATGTAATAACAGCAACATCACAACAATAATATAACATCGTCAGAGATAAACAAAAATAATAACAAAACAATACGTCTCACTGTACCAGACAGTATGAACCCCGATCTGGACCACACATTCCCTTGCATTTTTTTTGTTTTGTTTTACTTACTTTATTATGTTCATGTTCCTATATGTGTTTGTTTTTCCCTGATTCAATGTCTGCAGGTCCTGCTGTGTCATTTACTCACTCACTCACACACACACACTGTGGTGGCCCGTTTTTTGTTCTTCTTCCTATATACTGGGCCACGTTACGGGTCTCCGTTTCTGATTCACACATTAAACAGTCCAAATGATAACTCTTAGACGTTGATTCCTTTGCCGTCACTTTATTTATTTATTTTCACTTTCGACAAATTTAACAACAAATCAGTTTAACGTGAGGTCAAAGACTGTCCCGATGCCCCGTTCTACACAAAGGAAAAACCAACTTGAGACTCAGTCCCACCCCTTCCTCTTATACCAGCTGATCCTCATCTGATTAATAACAAAAGTTCCTAAAGAAAAATAATTATACAGAATGCAAATTTAACCTTCATTTATAAATTAAAGGAATGTGTTTAGGTCATACAAATATATTAGCAAAATGAGAAATTATGATTTGCAATCAAAACTAAAAATATGCTCTAACATTCAAGCCCCTAATTGCTTCGAATACAGCAATTACAGCAATTAATAAATAGAGTCAATATTCAAAACACAAATATATTCAATTCTTTTTCTTTTCCTTTTTTTTCTTGTCGTCAGAGTCCATAGATAGATAAGTTAATCTTTAAGTTCATATAACCTTTCGAAACTACTGTCCAGCACCAGCTACTCTCCAGCTTCAAGGAGCAGACAGAGTTTGTTGATAGGTCTCTGTATAACACTTGGTCTGGTTTTAACTAGGTTAGACTGCGGACTAGTCCTTTACTTCCTTGCATGGTCTTTAGAATCTGCCCTAGCACCCAGGAGTTTCTGGGAGCCGAATCATCCACAATAACAACGAGGTCTCCAGGTAGAAAGTTCCTTTTGATTTCGTTCCACTTATTTCGCTGTTGCATGATTGGAAGGTATTCCATGACCCATCTTTTCCAGAAAAGGTCAGCCAGATATTTTACCTGTCTCCATCTCCTTCTAGAGTACAGGTCCTCTTTCTTGAATATTCCTGAAGGCATGACAGTTTGTTTTGAGTAGAAGCAAATGATTAGGCATTAAAGGTTCCACATCATTCAAGTCATTTGTTATCATTGTGATTGGTCTATCATTCATTATAGCTTCCACATCACATAAGGCTGTCTGCAAGGCCTCATCATCCAGAACTTGTTCTTTCACCACAGAGCACAGCATTTTCTTTAGTGACTTAATTAGTCTCTCCCATACGCCTCCGTGGTGAGCACCTGCTGCTGGGTTAAATATCCACTCTATTCCTTCTTGGAGTAGATTTCTTTGGATTTTGTCATGATTTAGTTCTTTTAATGATCGTTCCAGCTCCTTTTGTGCACCAACAAAATTTGTACCTTGATCTGATCTGATGGTTTTTTATGGTACCTCTGCGACATAGAAATCTGCGTATTGCATTGATGCAGGAGTTAGTGTCCAAACTACTAGCCACCTCAAGATGGATTGCTCGGCTAGTAAGGCATGTAAAGATCACACCCCACCGTTTTACATTGGTCCGACCTCGCTTAATCTCAAAAGGTCCAAAATAGTCCATGCCAACTGAAGTGAAAGGTGGCAGATCCGGTATCATGCGATCCTGTGGAAGATCTGCCATTTTTTGCTCTCCTACTTTAGACTGCATTCGTCTGCAGAAAACGCAGTTTCTGATGATCTTTCGTGCTGAAGAATTTGCAGAGGACATCCAGTATTTCTGTCCTAGTTTTGAGATCATATGATTTCTTCCAGGATGTCCAACTTGGGTGTGTATGTATCTTAGAATGACCTCGGATATGTGGGATTTTTTGGGTAAGATTATGGGATTCTTTGCGCTTACTGGCATAGCTGATCTGTTAATCCTTCTCCCCACCCTCAGGACACCTTCATCTAGGATGGGATCCATTTTTAATATAGGGCTCTCTTTTCGGCAGTGTTTTCCCTTTTCTAGGAGGGAAATTTCCAGTGCAAAGTGTTGCTGTTGCTCAAATGCATATATGGCCTTTTCAGCATTTTTTACATCTTTCACCGTCATATCTGCACTGAATGGCACCTTTAGTTTTGTTGAGGTTTAAAACAAAGGATGAGAGGCTGCAGGCCGCAGGTACTTTTCTGCTGCGAGCTTCTTACTGCGCACGCGCATCAGAAAAATGAGCTGGATCCGGTTCAAAATTAAAAACAATATTTAATGTACTACACAAAGTTCACTTACAAACTGAATTAACTATCAATAGTAATATTTCATGAAATAGAGGCCCATCCGCACCACACGACAGACTGGTGTGTCCGCCTCATGATCCAGATGAGGTCTGATCATCTCCGGGGATTCACAGTTTCTTTGTCTCTCCAAAGTCTCTGAAATGTCTCATATTACACATTCCTTAGCCCATCGATCAGCTCAGTGATTGGCTGAACCCTTCGGACTTCAGTCACCCCCTTCTTGAAGGCTGTGCTCAGAAATTCTTCAGCAACATCCCCCTCTCTCTGACTTTATGGCAGTGTCATAAATTCTCTGGTTTCTCACAGTGCACAACAAATTCAGTAACTCCCTTTAGTTTAAACTTTTCTACAAGTAAACATATTGTAACACATAATATCCATCGCTAGGAGCGCTTTAAAACTTAAATTCCTCACAATTCTGGTAGCCCTGTATATTTGTTTCACTAATTGTCAATTAATCGCTTCAGGAATCCACTTGAACATTTGCATTAACAATTCATGAGGCTAATACATTTAAAGCATTTTTAACAGTTCTCGTGTAGCATTTCTAAGATAAGTACAAGCTATGGAGGGAAAAAAATGATTCTTTACACATAGGTGTCATCATGATGTGTAAACAGAATAGGTGTTACAATTTACATGCTAAAAACAGTAGACAATACATTGTGCCTCTAAGGCCACATAGTTCTGGGTGTTTCATCGTCGTCCAATGGTGGTGAATTTGCTTGTCACTCATGTAGGTGTGTATCACTGTCAAAGAGTTCAGGTGAGTCTGTGAGTGCAGAGACTGTTCAGGTAGCTCGTTCTCGTGTGGGTGGTGAGGAGAACTGTCCATGACACCGCTCAGCTTGCCAGGGCCTTTGTCCTTTCCGGTTGGGGGTGTGGAGTGGTTTGGGGGAAGGGGTTAACGCAGCCGCTGTCTCAGTGAGTGTAACCAGCTCTGCTGCCTGTACTGACAGGTGATGAGTGAAAGGGCCAGACACCACTTCATCATGTCTTCATGAGAATGTGATATATAGCATAAAGGTGTAAAATGTTCTAAAACATTTATACTATACTAATTGTATTTAAGTTCCGTTCTTCTTAAATTTGGTGATACATTAAGATTTTGATAACCAGTTGAAGAAAGGGATTGAAGAAAGGGATACCTGCATGGTACAGTTACTAAAGTAAAAGTATAAGATTTAATCTCCTTCCTATCCTATTTTCTATATACCTAAAGTCCTATCACTGAGTTAGAAGACTTGGAATTTGCCGTATTTTAATTCAAAAGTTGTGGTTTATCATGACGTTACTAAATACCAATTGAAATGTGGATAGCATATTCTAAAACATATTCTAAATGTGGATCTATCTCGACAACTAAATTACATATCCCCCCTTTGCCACGCTATCTCTGCTGTAAACTACTGTAGCGTAACAATGGAAGAGATCACATAGCAATCTATCTAAGCTAAGCCATACATAATTTTATAATAATTGAATATCATAAGTGAGAAATATTTCCGTAGACACACCGAACCTAAAAGAAAAATCGCCGCAGCTGCAGCATTTCCTGTTGAAATGGGATCAAAAGCGTTAGTATGAGCATCACATTTCATAACACATACAGTTTTAGGGAGCAGTCTGGCTTCTAGCAAGTCGGCCACGAGACAGTGGTGAGAAATGAGCTTGCCGTATGATGTCAAAAAGCCTCTGTGTTTAGACAGGGCGCCTAAATTGTGCACTAAAGGTGTAGCAAGAGTCAGTATAAACCAGAGGTAGCCAACACGGTGCCCGCGGGCACCCTATCGCCCGCAGGGACCACGTGAGTCGCCCGCAAGACATGTTCTAAAAATAGCACTAGTCATTATGGAGCTCCGTCTAAAATTGTAGTTGCTGTTCTTTTTTAATCAAAAACGGTTGCAGAGAGTTAAGAGAGTTGGGTACCCGGAGGCGCACGGCGGACAGCCAGGACGAGCCAGGGGTAGAGGCGAGGCAACGCAATCCGACCGAAAAGGCCCAGACTAGAGGTTTGAACGCGGGCCCCCGAAGACGCTCGCGCGCCTCGGAGGTTTGGATCCCCCGCTCGGCTATAGACGAGACTTTTTACTAGTTTCTTCGTGGAGAAAAAGGTACCATTGGAAAAGCTGGTGTCGGTGACAACAGACGGGGCTCCCGCGATGACGGGCCGGCATGCAGGTTCATTGCGCAATGCAAAGGTGACCCAGACTTCGCAAAATGTCTACATTACCACTGGATCATTCACCAGCAGGCGCTATGTGCAAAAGTAACCGGCTTTAATCGTGTGATGATACAAAAATATCAGAGATGTGATACCTCTGACTTTCAAATGTTGAAACAGATTAACAGAAATAAAAGTTGTGTAGCTATACCATCATTGTTGTGGAAATCATTATTAATAATTATTGTGAGGAATAATTAACTGACATGTGATCAAACAGTCTCTTCACATATATTATTATTAAGGTGATCTGTGCAATTTTGTTATTCAGGAAGTTTGTATCAAATAAGTAGCCCTTCGTACTACTTGGTACCTTTGAAGTAGCTCTGTTTAAAAAAGGTTGGTGACCCCTGATCTATATGGTTTTGGGGAGGGGGGGTAACTGCTCAAATGGAAGCGCAGAGTATTGACTGCAACTCTGCTTCTACTTTCTCACATTCATTACACCCCTAATAAATACCGTGCTTTCAATAATAATATGCTTCTCAGAGTTTTACCACAAAAAAAGTTTAAATAACTAGTTAAAAATGATTGTATCTACTCAGATCCTACTTCACAGAAAAATCTATTCCCAGTGTTGGTGCACTGAAGACTGGAGTTTCCACATCACACTTTTGTATGTTGCTTATTGGACAAAAAACAACCTCCATACTGGTTGTGATGTCACAAATCTTGCCCTTACATGCATAAACTGAGATTTAATGGAAATAACACTAGATTGGGAGCATTTTGATTGCCTCTCAATGGCCCTCAACATGGCAATACCTGAAGCTCATATCCCTCTACTCTCAGCCTCTACTTCAGATGTGGCTCATTCCTACACTGCCCCAAAATGCATAGCTTTTGTGTGACATTTAAAATGGAAGTAGGATACACATGCCGGCTGTAAATGAGTCACAAGCCCGAAAGGTTTGGAAACATGCACGACTACAGGATGCTTTGAAAGATAATGTCACATGATATGTAAATGGTCCTCACCTCTAACTTCAGAGGTGTCGAGCTCAGTAAACTACTGAAGGTCTGCCGTTTACACACAATCACACAGGAACTCACACATTCAATATAAATAAATGTTTTATTTGTTTTAACCGCAATCTGTCATTTCAAAACAAACCATGAACAAAGTTATTACTGACGCAACAGTGACAGCTGCTGGTGAACACATTCAACAGGTGCTTTTCATGTGTAAATCCTGTGAACCGCTACAGAGACACGTTTTAGGCTTTTATCTGCTCGGTTATAGAAAAATATGAAGGCACAACATTTGTGAAACCTGGAATGTATTTATAGGCACTTTCATGGGCTAAAGTGGTCAAAGATAACCTTTACATAATCATTGTGTTGACTTAAAGTGCTATCAAGTCTGTGCGAGATACTGTGAAACAGGTGTGCTTTCATCATCTTTTCAAAATAAGAGCTTACAACGCTTTAGTCACAGAGTTAAACTGATTCAGTGACAAATGACAATTCATCCCAGTAAAAGACACCAATATGAGGACAATACTGTTCCAGAGCCAGTTTACATTCCAGAGAATGAAAGATGCTGCCCAGAACTGCCGCAGGGACGAGAGGCCTGAACACAGTGACGCTCTGGTGACATTTTGTCAGATACAGGTGGGAGATGTAAACAGGGTTCAAGGTTACAAGATGTTGAGGTTGTAACACACTTTGAGAACAATGAAATTTAAAGTATGGTCTTAAACCACTTAATGTATTGTTCCATGCATCCGTGTCTGAAGAATACTAAATTATTTTCTCCAAACATTTTAGTGCATGTTAGGCCTTAGAATTCAATAGCCACTAAATATGGGCATTCACATACATTCACCGTGAATTTTATGCTTTAGAGACACAAGCTGCTATGGCAAATAAAGACGCTGTGTGAAAAGATAGAGAGCCACAAGTGAGCATCCATACTCTGTCCACACTCACTGGGATGACTCAACAATAAATAATTTAACCTGTGTTTTAAATAAAGATTAACTTTCAAAATAAATCAAATGATACAAAACATGTCATTGCAGTACAATATATTAACTGTGAAAAAAATAACACAAATAGGTCTTCACAACCTTGCAATTAATATGGAAGATCATAATTTCACATAAATGAAAATATATATTTTATCGTTCCATTAACCAGATAAATACAAAATAAAAATGCTTAAGATCAGCAATAAATACATTTTGATAAATAAGCAGTGACAGCCAAAGCCCTTACACAGAAGACGTTGGGAAATAAACTAGACAATAATAATAACAACAAATGGTGGAATCAACAGCAGTTTGAGTTCAGTTAGCTGATGTCATTTCAGACAGAAAATGTATCTTTAGGTGATTGGACAAAGCTTGACTGCTGACTAAAATGATCTAAAGACCAACATGGCAAATTAACACCAAGAACCTGCCGACTGCTGTATAGGTTGGCTGCTAGAAGTTTAATGTTTTAAGACTCAGCTCACCCAAATTAGAAAAATACATGTCTTACTTTGTTTCTTCCTTGTGAAATTATTGGCACAAACAGGATTTTAGAAGTTCAACACCTACAATGTCCCTGTTAAGCTGTGCCACAGCTGTCATTGGAACTAAAATGGTACAAAAGCAATAGTCAGAATGAAAACTGCCCCCAGCGTTTTCTGTAGACGATACAGAGAGACAAACACCTATCTGGACGAGATATTGCTGTTGAATACATTTATGCTGTGAGCACAGCAAACTAGATTCCACCCACCTCCATTTTACTGGGATGGAGGCAAGATCTCACAGACGCATATCTCCAAACCTGGATAAATATGCCAATAAAAGTAAGTGAGAGAATATGTTTTCTGGGAACCTGGGTGAAATGACTTTCACCCAACCTGCAACTTCAGAGATTTTGAATCACATTCAAAGATTCAAAACCCTGATATTGGCCGTTATAAAAGAAAAGGTCTCTGTAATATCAGTTATCGTTCTATGTTTGCTCACCAAAGCACCGGGATTCCAGCCCGACTGGAGGAAAGCAACCCGTCAGTCACACTCTAAAACAGTCACTATGACATGTGAGAGGAACAGGAGACTGGACTTGATTAGAGTGAAAATGAAAGTCTAGGCTCACTTATGGCTTCACATGAATAAACTCCAAGGCACTTTTAGAATCTTACCGTCTACCGACATTCTCTTGTTCATTTTATGGTGATGACCCTTTAAAAATGTAACACTGAGTTGACACAAGCCTCTAGAAGGGTGTCAGGATTGTGGCACAGGTGATCATAATAATAATAATAATAATAATGACTGTAAAGACACACAACACTAAAACTCACTTTGCTCAGCACAGCGACCCCGCTGCCACTCCTACAGCACAAAAGAAGTCATATTAAACTACTGAACACAGTCATTCACATTCATTCCACCATGGCACCAGTGCAGGCCTGTACGTGAATAGGATTCTGGTTTACCAACTGTTCACAATATCGGAAGTAGACTTGATCTGGATTTAGATCAAGTAGACTCACTGGCTACAACAATGCACAGAGCGGCCTGCTTCTCCTGTAAACGGGGCAACAGAGGTGAATGATCTCCACCCTCCTCTGTCTTTTTCCATTCCTCCCATCTCAGGCCCAGGGATGCAAACACCTCAGTCATCAGAGACAGAGAGCCTGCTGAAGATTGGAAGGCGATGGGAGGCATCCAGGAGTGGGGACTCTGAGCCGCTCTGACTGCCCAGGCTACTCTGGTAGCCCTCCTGGTCAGACAGAGAGTCTAGGGGGCTGGGGGAGATCTCTGATGTGGGCTGGAAAAGGTAGGGGGTGGTCAGGGAAGGTGGAGTCAGGCCCTGAAGCTCAGACACAGGTGGAGGCCCCAAGCTGGGGCCAAACAGGCTGGCAAGCTCCTGGTTGGAGTGAGCAAAGGGTTCGCTCTGCCACTCGGTCAAGTCTTCAGTGGAGAACATGGGTGGGGGTGTGACGGAAGTGGGGCTGTCCAGCCGGCCGCTGGAGCTGGGGAAGCCAGCGAAGCTGAAGCTGTGCTGCAGGCGAGGGCGCTCCATCTTGTTGATGGTGGAGAGGGGAGGGGGCCCGCGGCGCTCCTCTGCATTGTGGATAAAGTGGCATCGAGGGCCGTACGGACAAAACCCGATGGTGTGGAAGGTGTGACACAGCTCGGTCTTGTACTTTGGGTGACGGCTCAGGCTGCGCAGCTCATGCATGCCGTGGGCGAACTGGCACTTATCACCGTATTTACAGGTACCGTTCTCCTCAAAGGGTCGGCAGAGCTCCGTCTTATAGCGACTCGAGTTCACTTGGCTGCTTCCACCCACACACGCCTGACTGCCGGGCCACAGCCTATCCCCCAGCTCTGAAAGGGAGCGCTCGTGGAAATGGTTCTCCTTGTTGCTGATGCAGCTGCTACCCAACAACACTGACGGATCCATTTTAAGGTTGTTGACAAACTGGCTCTGGCTGAACTTTGCACTGGCGAGGCTGATTGAGTGACGGCGTTGAAACGGCCCTGCTGCAGAAGGGGCCCCCACCAACTTCCTGTCCAGCATTGACCCAGTGGGGATGCAGCAAGAGAGGTTGGCACTCGAGCATTGGACAGACGTCAGCTGAGGTCCATCAAGACTGTTGATGATGCTGGAGTTAATCATTTTACTGTTCTGCAAAGAGACACGTGTCGTTAAGAAGACCAACAATCACAAGCAGGGTTGGGAACTGAAAACTTTGAACTGGTTCCAGATTTTAAAAAAACTTTATGAGGAAACATGATTTTTAATTTTACTCACTGAAAGCAAAGTTTGGACCTAATGTGCTTTTTTTTTTTTACATCAGCCGTTACACACTGCTTGTCTTAAAGTGTGTCGTACTGATAAAAATTCATCCAACACAAATTAAAGTTAAAACAGTGAACTTTAACTGGCATTATAAAGAATGTGTTTTACTGTCCTTAGTTCACCTTTGAGTCATATAACAAATTACTGTTAATGGCTTTGTAAATCTGCTGAAAATGAAATGTCTTTCCATATTCTGATTTCTTTCCTTAAATCAGAACCATAATTCCATACAAAATAGAATTGAAAAGCAGAATCTGAAATAAAGTCTAAATGACAAAACCTGGTTGAAAGAATCTGATAAATTCTGTTAAGAGCACAGGGAGAGCTCCGGATGATTGTGTAAAGAGTCTTGTATTTTAAGATTTTACAAATCACTTTGTATATTAAAATGTATCAGAACATATCTACATCAGTCTTTCAAAACCCAACCCACAGTTGAGAAACACGCCCTGGCAGCAACTATGGTGCATGTTTTGTAATTCTATATTATGTGGAGCACAAAGTGAGCTTCTGTAAAGCAGTGATTTACCATTACTTTAACACTGCATCTGTTCTGTGAATAATTGGCCTGCTCCTAAGCAGAAGCGCGCCATATGTGATCGACCTGGAGCTTAACTTCCCTGTGTTGTGATTCTGAAGACTGTTAAACATATCAATAGAGAAGATCAGCAGTTTAGTAAACGCACGTGGGTCTGACGCACGATAGTAAGTACTCATAAGGTTCTCAAACTACAATTAAGATAAAAAGGTAATGTTGATAAAACAAATGAATATGAGTTATGAGTTGCAATTGAATGACTTATTTCAGTCTATAACAACGGTAACACAACAGGACCTACTCAACTTCAGAGTGCAGAACGTTAGACAGATGCAAAGAAAGTTCAGTTAACGCTAGTTAGCATTCTTTATCCTGAAGACTGTCGTGTCGAACATTGGTCAATTATTCATTCATTTTATGCATCGTGGCTGCGAGTAAGCGACTAGTTTCCTTTAACCTTGTTTACATGAAATGCCTAACGTTACGTGAAGTTACACAAGGCTAGCCTTAACATATTTCACACACACACACACAGACAGATTACTGGGCTTTCACATTCAACGTCAGCTATTTTATGTTAAATTAACAATAAACACCGAATAACGTCTAAAATCAGTCTGTGTGCGTCACACTCAAATTACGTGAACCGTATGCTACTTTGCATCGCACAAACTTATTTATAAATGCAAATTACTGATTTACAGATGCCGAATGGCATTTAACGTTGACAATTCAGGGATGCAAGTACTGTAACCATTCGGCAATCAAGTAGTGATGCGAGTTACTGCCCTCAAACGTAATATCAAACTTCCAGTAACTAAGTGGCTAGGCTAAGGTTAGCATGGTTTCTACAGAAAATAACGAAATGCTGCTCAGGCGGTCGATGCCCCCGCATAGGCATCATTTACCTTGTTAGACACGTCTCTGTATTCGAAGACAGGATAAATAATAGCCGCTGTCATGTTTGTTGGTAAAGTAGGATAATACGTGCTGGTAGTTATATAAGGTAGCCCAGGTTCTGCGGTTTTCATCCCCGTTGAGAGCCCCCTCTGCCGTGGTGCTGCGCAGTTCTTTTTCAGCAGAGGCGGCCACGGCAGCATGGAGGGCCGGCTTCCGGCTGACACGCACAGACATGGGCCAAATCCCAATGTCCCCCCTTACGGACTTTGAGACCCGCTCCCGCGAAGTCCGTGAGGGTTTAGGGCTGTCCCACTGTCAAATCGTCAAGTGTTTGAGGGCTCTCTTGCAGACATTTTTAGCCCTTTATGAACCCTTTCCGTAAATCAGCATGGTATGCTGATTTAGCCTAAGGGAATTACCCACAAATCATTGCAATCTGACGTTAAACACAGGGTAACCAGTCGACATGGAGACTTAAAAAAAAGGTAAACGAAGAGGACGGCTCACGTGTGTTCAGCCAGTCATATTCAATTTACTCAGAAACATTAAGGGTTACAAATGGAACAAAAAATAAACATGAAATCAGAAGATATTTATTTATTTATTCATCAAATATTTGATTTTGTCATTGAAGCTGTTTTGACAAAACGAGTAAATATATTATCTGAAGTTACCTCTCATCTTGTGAGGAAAGAGCCTGGAAAACATTAAAATCAGAGAGTACAAAGTATAAAATAAATACACACAATTATACATCATATTTTTTGTCATTTTCATGGTAATGTGATATGTTGCAGAAAAGTGCTGTCCCATTCCTATTCATACCATCTCAAGCCCTCACAGTCTCTCACACTCAACCACTCACCAGGTGACGTCAGTAAGTCCTTGAGGGTTCAGGGTTTGAGGGTTTAGGGGGGACATTGGGATTTGGCCATGCAGCCACAGCCTCAGGGCAAACAACGCCTCTGTCGGACAAACATGGACCTCCCTTGTATCTAGAAGATGGTCATTTCATAGTCACCAACCTTTTTGAAACTGAGAGCTACTTCAAGGTTACTGAGTAGTACTAAGAGCTACTTGTTTGATACAAACTTCCTGAATAACAAAGTTGCACAGATCACCTTTTAATAATAATATATGTGAAGAGACTGTCTGATTGTCAATGTTAATTATTCCTCACAATAATTATTAACAATGATTGTGTATTTTGTTCAAAATCACACCTGTTGTATTTTTGTACAAATTATCACTTCTAAAAATATTTATGAAATCATTAACTGTCATATCTTCACATCATGTCTCGTTTGTACTAACTAACCTTTGTAAACATTTTTAACAAATCATGAACTCTGTCCCATGTTTATACAAATTATCAGTTATGTAAGTTTGATATCTGAGTGATATCCGGCCAATCCAAAAACGAGGGTTGTAACCAATTAAATGTAGTTATACAATGGTGACTGGATCCGCCCACTTAGTGTCAAAAAGAAAAACTACTCGCGAGCGAGCAGGTGAAAGGTCTATTTCATCCTTACTGACTGCTAGAGGCAGTGCTTAACACTGGATATCTTCTGTCTCGCGCATGCGCAGGTCGAGTATTTATATCAACAAAGTCACCTGTGACCTCGGATGACCCCCGTTGTCTATAAGTTCCGGTGTCATCCTGAGATCAGTCCTTTTTCATCTTCTCGCTACGCAGGCTAGCTACCATGGTAGCATAAGCTTAAACAAAGATGTGTCTACGATCAAGACATATTAGAGCATGTCGCAGTAGCCTTGTGACCACCGGTCGGCGTTGCGGATCTCTCGCCCTTCAAAGGCTGCAACAAGCTGTCCCTCGGGTTATGCCGTGTTCACACCGTGTATTCGCGTCATTCGCGCCGCCGTTCTCGCCAGGGACTATTTGTGTTCATTCGCGTGAATCACGCTGGACGCGCCGGAGAGGGGTCGTGGCTTATCGCCCTGAAAGCCGTTCAACTGTCCGCCATTAACCATGGAAAAAATAACCTCTATTTCTGCTTACTACGTGTTGTGGAAGTCCCAGATATCCCGGGAAACTAAATGCCGTCATGTCTGGGTTCATAACATTGTCCAGAGGAGCTCCGTGGATTTTATCGAAGTCTATTCACTGTGTCTAGCAAGCCACATGTCGCTGTTTACTACAGCTGTATGAACACAAAATAAACTGATTTGGCTGTGATTTAATGGCAATAAACTGACAAAAAGGGACTCCGAAATAACTACGTAATGATGCCGATTTGTACTTGTCTTCTCAATGGAGCTCGGATGGATCGGTGCTAGGCTATGCTAACATTGTAGCAGCTCCACCAACACTCAGAATAACGTCATCTAGACGTAAATACGACAGCATCTATTCATTGTTTGTACCATATGGTTTACACACACACATTAACAAAAACATAGTTTGGTCCGGTCTCTATTGATATGAGGTATCGTAGAGCTCTGGGTGAACACAGACGGCTACAGTATTTATTTCCTGATTCAACAACGGCAGGATGTCACTGATAACAGGAGAAACATCTCAACGCTGATAGGCTATCGCGCCGCAGCGTCACGCGAATATTTCGGCGAAGTAGAAAAATTTCAACTCACGCGTTTGGGGCGATTTGGCGTTTGACGCAAATTCGTATGAAGGCAAATCACTGTCAACATCCGAGAGCGCAAATGAGATCCATGCGCGCGAAAATCAAACAGCCGCGCGCGTATTTTACTTTGACGAGCGCTTTTACGTCACTCCGCGAGCAAAATTCACTCTCGCGTGAGCAAAAGTCGCTAGCGAAGCATCCGCTCGCTCGCAGGGCCGAGATCCTTCTTGTGGCACTAGCACCTCTGTGGCACTCAGCAGCACTCAGCGGCACTCAGCGGCAGTCAGTCAGTGGCACTCAGCGGCACTCAGCGGCAGTCAGTGGCACATCAGTCAGGTGCCACAACTGTGGCAGGCGAGCAGCACTAGTTCGGCACCCGTCAAGAAGCTGCCGAGCTGAGCGGGCGGAGACACATTTCCTGAGACATTTCCTGAGAACACCCATTGTTGTTACGAGGTCAGCTTCCGTATATCAGTTTTATGATTTTAGTTGAGTCACCGGAGCCACCCGTTCTCTGTATACATCCTTAGAGTAAACACGTTGTACTTTTTTGTTTCTCATTAATTTTATGTAAGTATGATTTTGCTGGTTTTGCAACAAAAGGGAACATAATACACTCTTTCCAAATTATTACTTTTATAGTCATTTACAACAATCGGCTAAAATGATGAAAATAAATCATCCGTTTAGCCCGCTCAGCTCGGCAGCTTCTTGACGGGTGCCGAACTAGTGCTGCTCGCCTGCCACAGTTGTGGCACCTGACTGACGCTTGCCGCTGAAGTGCCGCTGAGTGCCACTGACTGACTGCCGCTGAGTGCCAGAGTGCCACAGACTGCCGCTGAGTGCCACAGAGGTGCCAGTGCCACAAGAAGGATCTCGCTGTCTCTCCATAAATGGTGAGATGTTCACAATAGGCAATAGTAAAGTATAGACGATGTACATAACTATTCATTCTGGGTGTTTGGGTTACATCCTACTGAGAGTGCCTAGGGCATAGCCGTACAAGACTCTCAGGAAGACAATAATTCTGAAATCCTAACGATTCAGCTACGGGGTGAGATAAAAGGCCGAAGGTATTGTTCCGACACCTCCGTGAGGAATCTAACCCACACAGGTCAGACAGCCGACAGAGTGACCACTGTGTTAGGTGCGCAAGCTTGTCCCGCTTTCCCCGGGGCAGGATCAGTTCACGCTACAATATGCTTGGTTAAAATGAATAATTAAATAAGTAAATGTAAACTAATATGCAAAGCTGCTGGTTAGCTCCAGTTGTACATTTACAAATGTTTTATGTCAAGCCATGTTCTCCTGAAGGAGAATGTCTGTTTGTTACATGAATGAATGCCTGAGAGGTAACTTATGTATTTACGAGTACATTGTTTGCATCTAATGCTTCATAGCGTGTAGTTATTATAAAGTGTTACCAAGCTTTCTGTTATGTATTGTTTTTTATCCAGCCCTTATTGTACTTGAAATGAGAGAACATTTATTTGTAATTAGAGTATGCAATATATAATTAATACAGTTCAATTTTAAATCTGTAATAATACATATTGTTTAGATATTATTCAATTGAACTTTCTTTATTGTATTTGAGAGTCAGTTGTTGATACATACAGACGTTAATACAACTGTTGGCTACTACAATATATATGGGACTAAATCATTGCGCAAATTAGACATTATTGTGATGTTCCAGACCTTTGATGAGGAAATTCACTTGAACTGGACCTCGCTGAATTTTAATTGAAAACACCGATTATAATTGATCTCTAATAAACCCTTGTTCAAGTTTTCCCTGTCTTCTCTGAGTAAATTTGGTCTTCACAAAAAGGTTTAAATTATTTGGAACACGAGTCGGACTTAGACTTCTTGCAGGCTAAGTGGCCTAGGAATTTGCAGCAGGGCAAATGGTCACTATAGCTCTGAAACAGCTGTGCCAATGACAGTTAAACGAAAGCTCAGCAAACTGAAAGTTTTACCTCATGTCTGGATGGTTCTGAGCGTCCAGAAATGAACACAATACAAACATTACCATAAATCTGCACCCAAAGACAGATTGATGATGATTTTCCGTCAGTTGGTAATCCAACAATAACAATGGAAATAAAAAATAAATTAATTGATTTGAAAATTTAAAAATGTTTTAATGGGATTTAAATGACAAATTATACCTAGAATATAGGGAATATGTGGAACATTTCAAACTTGAAATAGAGTACATAGATGTATGAATGAGTAGATTGCAGTTGAAAATGCATGAAGTTGTATGTATGCATGAATTTGAAAATTTCGTTCATGTTAATTTGAATGGGAAAATGTTTGCGTAAAACACTGAATATTTTTGAAAGTATGGAACAAAGTAATAGCGCGCATGTCCTAATAGAGTAATAACGTTTTGATGTTTGAATGAAGTTTCTACGTTGAAAAATGTGGAATAAGACAGGTTTCAATAAACCCAGGCAGAATAATAATAACGATTTTGAAGTTAAGTAAATACCTTTCTGACATTTTTAAATTGGTTTGTATTGGACGGAATGTTCAGAGGTAGAGTGGGGGAACTAACAGTCAGAGTGGAGGGCAGCTTTAAAATCCTAGCAAAAAATTATATTGAACCTGCTCTCTTTCCCATCATTTTCACTCTTCATGCATAATAAGTCAAATGTACTGAAATGTGTGCATTTTCATCCAATGTCACTCACATAAATACCAGCAAACACTCCTGGTTTCCAACCTGCTCCCTTTTTATAACTATTACATTTACATTTACATTACTCCTGTCCAGGTGTGTCACATGCAAAAAATTCCGAGCAAAGACCATTAGACAAAAAATGGCAGACTTGCCTTCAGATAGACTGCCATCAGACAAATAACCTTTCACCAGCATGGGAGTGGATTATTTCGGACCCATAGAGGTCAAAAGGGGCCGCAGCATTGTTAAAAGGTACAGTGTATTATTTAACATGTTTACACATTTGGCTGTAGTTTGATGTCCACCAACCATTTCTGGAGAACAGCAAACTTGACTAGTTTTCTAACATGTTCCTATTTCTATAAAGCCAATTGTATGAGCTAATTAGTGCAGTTTGACACACACAAAGATGCGCAGACACAGGCACACACTCAGGACTTGGAGATTTTAAGGCAAATGGCCTTTTCCTATGATACCCCATTCTTATGAAATAGTTTATTGGAGGACCTCCCTCTCTCCCTTTCTCCACCACCGTCGCACCCCTTCAAAATAAAAGTCCCGTAGAGTAAATGTATCTTTACAGTAAGCTCAGGACCAGACTGTGATTTGATATAAATTGCTTTTTAGTTTAATAATTATTGTTAAACAACATCGTTTGCACTGCAATGTGTTTCAAGGATTCAAAAAAAAGCTGCTGGGCCTGATAAAATCCCTGGTCGTGGACTAAGAACATGTGCCAACCAGCTAACTGATGTCATCCCTGACATTTTCAACATATCAATGTAGCAGGAGAGTGTTGCCACCTGCTTTAAGACAGTCACCATCCTTTCTTTGTTAACAAAGAGTTTAATCCCACGGTTGTTCAGTACATCCGTGCGTTTTAGTTCCAGTAAGAAGTCCTTCTCGATTCATGGACGCCAGTGAAGACAGTCGAGCCTCCCCAGTTGTATTTCTTGAATAGGTCTTAATCCGTTTGAGGGCTGAAAATGTCCGCTATATGGCCACGGTTAAGAAAGTAAATTTATAACATCGTATCCTCATGTTTAATGATCCTCCAATGTTAGGTAAATTATAAAACTAAAAACAGTAGAATAATCAAGGAATGTAATTTATAACAATTCGTATTTTTTTATTATTTAATAACAATAACTGTTCCCTATATGGTTAAAGAGTTCTTTAGAATTCTCTAAAGAATCAGCTTCATTATTCTTCTTCTAGGTTGGTTCCAAAAATACCACATTTTGTGGAGGAGGTCGTCCCTCTGTACAGAGCCACTGACTTCAGAAGTCACTTCAGGCTCTCAAGAGGACAAGTGGAGGTAGGCTTATCTACAGCGTTTCAAGGCTAAATATAATCACTGATATTTGCATGTCAGTTTGACTCTCTTCTTTGCTAACTAGGACCTTATGACCACGCTGGGACCACACTACATAAACAGACAGCAAACCAAACTACCTGTCTGTAACAGTGTTCTCACCTGTCTGTGGACTCTGTCCAACCAGGAGTCATATAGGGGTGTGGCAGACAGATTCAACATCTCAAAATCTACACTTTCAACACATCTCCATCACTTCTGTTCCCTGGTCAATACACATCTGTCCCATCACATTTCGTGGCCTACAGGGGAAGCACTCCACACGTCCCAGTTACACTTTGCAACAGCTGGATTTCCAAATACAGTCTGTGCTGTCGATGGATGTCACATTCCCATCGTCAAACCACATTGCAACAATCCCATAGCCTATTATAACCGGAAACAATTCTATTCCATCATCCTCACCGGATTCTGTGACAGTAAACGGCGCTTCTGTCATGTCAATGTAGGTCAACCTGGTAGTTGGCATGATGCCAGAGCATTTTGCAACACTGATGTTGCATGGCTTTTGGAAGAGGATCCTCAGGCCCTGGTCCCAGAGGGAATGCACATCATCGGTGATTCAGCTTATCCTCTGTTGAGAAAACTGATGAAACCCTACCGGGATAATGGCCACCTAACCGCCAGGCAGCGGCGCTTTAACCAAAAGCTCACTGCAGCTCGTGTGGCCATCGAACATGCTTTTGGCCTCCTGAAATCCAAGTTCAGAAGGCTCAAATGTCTGTACATGAAGGAAGTGGCAAGTATCAGTTCAACTGTCACAGCATGTTGCATCCTTCACAACATTTGTTTGGAGTCAGGTGACCAACTTGATGAAGATGAGCAGGGTCTTCAACTTAGAGAGGACATTGATGATCCACATCCACCACAGCCCAACAACCAAGATGCATCCCAGTACAGAGACATGATCTGTGCCCAAATATAAGGACAGTATACACCTTCACACTACTTTCAGTTAAAATTTTCTTTCCACATTTTTGTGAGCTGGTGTGCAGGATGCCACAGGGTGATGAGAGGCACTTCAGGTCAAACGCAAAGTAGAAATCAACCTTGTAATATTTTAAAGATATTCCCTTTTGAAGTGCCTCTACATCATCAAGACTTCTGCTGTGCCTCCACGTGGCAGCTCATGGTAACTGGGTGCAAGAACCCAGGCAAAATCAGCAGGGGATCGTCGATTAGTGGTTATAGTGGTCAGGGTACACCAGCCAAACACTGCTAGTTTTGTAGAGTTAGTTTCTTAATGGAATTTATGTTTATTATTTTTGTTCTGGCATATAGCATTAAAATAGAACATTTAAGTCTTTCCACAGAACCCTCTTTTATCGGACCATTACGCAGTGGTGACCCGTCAGGGCCTGCAAAGCCTTCTCTGCTGGCCTAAACAGAATCACAAAGTTATATCTATTTTATAATTTAATAATTTTTCTTAAATACACTACATGTATTATAATTTATAAAAATATTTTTCCCATTATCTTATTTTCTCATTGCACAGCTACCGTCTTCCTCAGTTGCTCTGCTTCCAGTGCAGCTTGTTTTAAGTAGAGCTTTTATCCAATCAGATTTCACCTCTGTGTCTCTAGGTAAGAACAGAGGCCCGAGGCCTGCAGACTCACAAGTGCATCCATGTGCAGTTTAAGAGCCAAATTCAATGTCCTGTTAAATATTCACTTGTATTTAGATGTTTACAGACATCGTTCTTCTGGTGGATGACTCTGCTCCAAGAAACTCTTGGGTCATGGGGAAGGTCATTAAGGCACTTCCAGACCACAAAGGACTTGTTCGTCAGGTCTGCATAAAGACGAAGACTAGTGTTTTACACAGGCCCATTACAAAGCTGTGTCTGCTTTTGGAAGACGAACAGTGCTAAAGACTGAGCAACAGTGAGGAGTCTGTTATCTGCCTCCGGCTCTTATATCGTTATTTTGTGAGAATGTTCCTTTACAGTACATGGCTCTCTTAATTTGTTTCAAATGTTAAATCTTGAGAACAATTAGGGGCCGGTGTGTAAGAGCCAAATTCAATGTGCTGTTAAATATTCACTTGTATTTACATGTTTAACTTTAATCACATCTGTTTCTACTTTGAATGTTACAAGGATGTCGTTATAATTTGTTATAGTAAGGAATACATGTAAGTGACAGACAACTGTCACTTTAAGGTCACTTTGCGACAGTTACTGACAGTTGTGAGTAATATCTGAAGCAGTATGGAGCCGCACAGTTTTCCGACCGTGTTGTGAAACGTGTTATGAAACTTGTCATATGAAACGTGCTATGTGGATTAACCTGTGGATCCTTAAAGTGTATCGAGGTAATCAGGGTACTTTTAGGAATAAAGGAAGTCGTTTTGTACGAAGGAAATTGGATCAATAAAAACACGTATTGCTTTCATCTACGAGCGGTGTCGGTGTGAGCTATGTGCTAAGGACCAGAAACACGCGTCAACTAAAGGTTTACATACTGCTAAAGATCTGGACGTTACATGCAGTTTAAGTGAATGGGGAAGATATTGTTGATTGTCATAGTCTTCAACCAATCAGATCTTTAGTTTGACATGTTGGGCGTATTCTTTGAAGTGTCAGAGCATTCTAGCCGGCCTATATACAGTACGTCAGCATTACGTGCAGCTCAGTGTCCATGTGCAGCTCTGCCGCGAGGTGCAGAGTGTGCTGTGATTGGTCAGTGGGCGAGCACGTGACTATCGTGAAACGAAACTTAACAGCAGAGGCTTAGTCGGGTAGTGAATCACATCACGTGATGCAGCTCAGCCAATCAAATATGGGCATTCTGACAAGTTTCCTGACCGGAGTGAGATGTACCACACACCGTGACACAGGGGGCTGAGACGAGGAAAAAGATTGCAGAGCAGTACATTGAATGATCAGGTTGTGAAAGTAAAATCCTAAGATGATCTCTGTGGGTGGCTTGTCATTAAGGAATGATGGTGGGTCCCACAGCCAGACCAGCTGAGAACCACTGTCCTACATGAGCGCAGAAAACATTATATTTTCCTGAACTTAGGCTTCTGCATATTCCAAATGCTCTAGCATCATTCAAACGTATTGTAAGACTCGTACCGAACGGTTTAATACGAAGACGTACATAATTACAGCCTTAAAAACGAATAATAGCTGTGGCTCCATCATGTGGTTATAAGGTGGTATTTCAGCTGCAGGACAGGTATAAAATGCACAGCCCGCCACTGCAATTATCATTATCCTTAAATTTCTTACAGAAGAAATAAACAAGGCCTATGATTATCTGAGGCCACACTACAATGTGTTACATCAGCAGTAATATTTCATATTGTGTGAATACTAGGGGTGGGGGAAAAAATCGATACAGCATAGTATCGCGATATTTTGCGTGGCGATATTGTATCGATACACGGACGCCAAGTATCGATCTTTTATTATATAAACTATTATTTTTCTTTTTTAGAAAAATCAAATCAATTGCTTTTTCAGTCCACTAGATGGTGCTGAGTTGTTTTCTGGTGAGGTCAGCAAAGGTCCCGGGTCAGCGTGATTGGTAGGAAGTTGGTCAAAACAAAGATAGAGACATCTGGCATCACAACGGGGTTAAATCTGCCAACAGTAGCCAGGCTCATGGGGAGAGTGCAGCGCATAACTGTCTCTTTGCCCTTGACGTCCACGCATCGCAAGTTATACTGAGTTATATAACTCTTATATCCTACTTATATAAGTTACAGTTCATATACTGAGTCCACGCGTTTCCATTCAGTTAAGTTGGACTATGTAGTAATACAAACAGTTCAGTTTGTCAGGTTCATGCAACATTTGACATTGTTGGTCAGTCTGCCTGCTTGACAATCCTATTTTGCTGCAATAAAAATGATTGAAGTGAGATGAACAGACTGAAAACTTTATCTTATTAGATAAAACATGTTGACACCGTTTTCCTTTGGGGACATAATTTGAAGTTGAAAAAAGTAATAAATCGCAATATAGGCCTATGTTATCGCAATACTCAGAATATCGCAGTATCGTGATAATATCGTATTGTGACCCAAGTATCGTGATAATATCGTATCGTGGGATCTCTGGTGATTCCCACCCCTAGTGAATACCTTTATATGTTTTCTTTATGCTCCATGTCAACTTTGCCTGTGTAGACACAATCCAGAATGTCTTGGATGAGAGCAGTCATGTCAGAAGCATCTTCAATCTTAAATAATCATACCAAAAAGATTAAATTGTATTTTAAAGCTTTGCATTCACAACACATAATACCATTTCCCAGGATACCACAGTCCATGATTTACAGCTGAATAGACAAACATGAAATTGTTGCATCATTCGTCCTGTAAAGTGCCTTAATACAATATTAACTGTTTTGGGCATTATATAAACAAGTAATTAAAACATTGTGTTGTGATAAAATTAATCTATGTGTATATTTTTCTAAAAAGTTCAACTTGCCATTGTTATTAATGGTGATAAAGTAGAGACACCCTTACATGAAAGGTTCTCAGAGAAAAGGTAGTCATAGCACCATTCTTGCATAAAACGTGGTGCTGGTCCTCCTTGAGCTATGCTTACAGCAAATATTTCACCAGCTGTCCTACAAACAGGAACATAGGGTTTAAAATACTCAACATCAGTGCAGGGGGAGACCTCAGCTCAATTTTGCAATCATTAGGCAGAGTACCTAAATAACTCATCATCCAAATCATTCAAGGAATACTTTGGCATCTTCCCCCTTTCACTTTCTCCTTCAAAAAGTCGTTTCTCGATCCCAGCCACCATTGCTAAAATACAAAACAAAACAATCAAAAGCATTACGGAAGCCGAATTTTGTAGATTGTCAAAAAAGTAAATGAGCTCATACATTGCATTATTGTACATACATTGTTAGCATCTTTAGCTGAATGGTTCGTTAATTAATTTCCCCCTGGGGCAAATAAACTTATGATGCTCAACTACTCACTTGACAGAAACTCCTTTTTCAGGGCCCCCGTATCAATCCCTGGTTCTCCCAGGAATGTGATCCTCAAGGGATTCACAGGACTGACATTTTTTTGACGCTTCCATAACTTCAGACCTCTTTCCACCATGTTGTCTCTGGATACACAAATCTCAAAAGTCTTGCTGGAGTCCACCTGTGATCTTACCCACCTGATAACATCTTCCTCGCTGTAAAAAGTTTAAAATCTTGAAATTAGCCTCACATTTAATACCAACATATAAATACAGTATATTTCATAATAAATGAATATTCCATGAAATAATTTACAATGAAATAAGATCCATATCAGTATGAAGTGTGTCTCTTTGACAGGTTCTGTCCTCACTACTATAAGAATAAAGGCAATTATTCATCTTCACACACAAATCTTGCATGATATCACTGCCGTCAATGGGTGTGTAACCCAAACTTTTGCATCTTGCCATCTATGTCTATTTATAGTAAATGCAATAAATCTACATGACACATACCAATTTATATGGCTTATCTTCAGAGTAGGAAAAATTGTCAAACCAGTCAAAAACAATTACATTTGTTCACAACAGCTTGCATGTGCCTCGATGTCTGAGACAGGCAAGACATGGGTGCATATTGTAGTGGAAAATTTCTATGATTAATCGGGAGAAGAGTCAAAGTTTTCAATCTATGTCAATAGTCTTGAGAGAATCAACGTTGTTTATCTTTTAATGCTTGCAAGCAGGACAGCAGTTCGACAGACGCGTATCTCAATGTACTGTCAAAAAGCTTCTTCAAAGTGCAACATTCAACATCATTTATGCATACAAAAGGTTTACGCCTTTACAACTTCAGATAATGTGTCAAAAGGGGAGTATAAGTATTTCAGACACAGGCTGTCTGTTTCTGCTCATTAGATATTTCTGGCCGGATATTCAGTTCTGGAGTCAAGGTCTCTCTGTGTCTTTTTTGTCTTACCAACAAAGACACAGTGTCTCTTCACTTCTCACCCTTGTGGGAAAAGATAACGGGACACCTGGATACAAAACTAATTAAAATCATCTGCAGAACTGCTGTTCTGTGTCTGCCTGTGTTCCTCACTTTCAGTTGTACATTCTTTAAAACTTCACATGATACTATAACATATTTTCCCACTACAATATTGGGCATTGGACCTCTTCTTCCTACATGCGGACAAATGAAATACGGACTTATACCAAAGCTATGGGCAATAACTGTAACATCAAAGATGACTTATGATATACAATAATTTGTTGACAGCTTTTAAAGATGATATATTAAACAGAAAATTTGACTTGTTCCTAAAATTACAATCTATACTTATTTTTGATCACCCTTAACCCCAAACTGTAAGGTAATTCACCTCTGTTTCAGGGCATGAGTGAAGACAATCATTGATATGGAGTGCCAGCATCTGCATCTGTTTTGCACTGTTTGCAGCTGACTTTCGGCATCAGTGCAAACTCTGGTGCACTTGCAGGAAGAGGTGTTAGCTCTAGTTCATCTTGGAGAGGAACAATATAGAGCATGGTCTTTCCTGCACTTGAGGAACCTCTCAGTATGGACCCAGTGTAGCTCTCAGCCTCCAGAGGAACAGCAGAGTTTTTTCCTTCCATGTCCACTTGTGAAAACACAAACAAATTAAAACGACCGATTTTGGGGATGACCCCAAATCATGATGTATTCCTCCTCTTTTGGTTGTATTAACAGGTACAGGTACAATAAACATAACATATGTTTCAATTTAAGTACAGTAATTATGAACCTGCTGCTTTGTAAAGTAGCCATCTGTCCTCGAGATGTGCCATCTTTGGAAAGTTGGTTTTTAGTAGACTGGACAACTACATTAAAATAAAAACAATTTGGGACAGTTTTATCATGTGAAAGGCATTAGACAAAATTCTTACTCTTGACGACACATTAGGCATTGTGCCTGCTTCAGCCTATAAAATACCTCTGCATGTGTAACGTCAGATGTCACTGACAAAGTCCTCTTTCCCAAGCCTGCCTGCATGAACATCAACTCGTCCGCTGAGGACGGAGTCATTTCAACTTTTGATGCCAGTAAAAAAAAAAGTCCGCTCAAAAGGCTTCCACATTTTCAAAACCTTTGCAGGCATGTGACCTCTGGTTTGAAGTCGTTTCTTGCCCCTAATGGAATCCAGGGATTATCCAGGGATACTTTTGAATTATTATAAGCACACTTCTCAACCAAGCGCACCACATCCTAGTATTCCAGAGTAAGGCAAGGGAAGGGAAGGCAAGGCAAGTTTATTTGTATAGCACATTTCAACAACAAGGTAATTCAAAGTGCTTCACATAAAACCATTAAAAACATAAGGCAAAAGAAAAGGAGATGCAAAAGAAAAGGAGATAGTAAAGAACACAACAGTTGCCCGATAACTTTCTAAAAAGCTCAACAAAACTGATTTGGTTAAATAAAGGCATAATTAATGTTATATGACAGTTGCATAATTGTACTGCTGCCATCATGGTAAAAACCAGACTAATTACACATTTAACTGGCTCATTGACATGAGTGCATGCCTGTCTAACTGGCCATTTCAGTTTGCACTGAGGATCTCTCCGTAACCTGACTCTGTCCCTGCCTTTGTCCCTGAGGTTCTTCAGGTATGGCCCTGGAAATCAGGGACAGGAGATGTCGTGCAGCATCTGTGGCTTCATGCACATCATACTGGAAAGGGATTTTAGATGTATGGACACGGTAAAAGGACGTTACAGTGTAATGCATTACTGTCACACAGGCTGTATCGAAACAAATTAAGCAATTACCTGAGGTCGTGTTTGTTGTTGGTTTGCTTTCTGACATTAAAAGAAAAAAGTAAGTATTACCATGACAGTATCAATGTAATGTTTGAACAGTGGCGGGCCGTGCATTTTATACCTGGGCTTTCAGTGCTGTCCTACAGCTGAAACACCACCTAATAATCTCATTTTGACGCGCAAGCTACGGTTATTTGTTTCTAGGGGTTTAACAATACACGTATTCGTATTAAACCGTTCGGTACGAGGCTTACGAACCGAACAATACGTTTGAATAATACTAGTGCATTTGGAAAATGCAGAAGCTTAAATTGTGGGAAATATAATGTTTTCGGTGGACTGCGCTCATGTAGGAGACAACGGGCTAAACTAAACTAAACGGGCTAAACTAAACGCTAAACTAGCGTAGCCTCCCAAACAATAACTCCGCGCATGACGGTATGCTTCGTAATTAACAATGCATATAGTCAAAATCAATATAATTAACACAATGACAACAACAAACTCACAAGAACCAGTCACATATATTCATATGACAACAGAGCATGACAAATCAATCCAGCCGACCTGCAGCAGAACACGCATTCTGCTACACACTCAAGGGCCATTCAGATATTAGATATAAAAAAACAAACGCAGTTGACTTACCAAATGCTGTTCACTTAAAGACAAACTCCATCCTCCTTTCTTTGTTGACAAAGAGTTTAATCCCACGGTTAAATCCAAACTCACAAATCCGTTTCTCCTCCTTCAGCCATTGAGTGTTAAAAAAACAAAGCTAGGTAAAAAAGAAAATAATCTACACCAAGCAAAATGCAAAAAATATTATAATTTCTTCCATATCTTTCAATTTGAACTCTTACTACTCCAACTAAGCCTCTGATGGATACTTTAAGTTTCGTTTCACAATAGTCACGTGCTCGCCCACTGACCAATCACAGCACACGCTGCACCTCACTGCAGAGCTGCACATGGAAACTGAGCTGCACGTAATGCTGACGTAGTTGTAGGCCAGCTAGCAGGCTCTGGCACATCAAAGAATACGCCCAACATGTCAAACTAAAGATCTGATTGGATCTGATCTGATTGGACCAGTTGGACAAACTGTGGTCTCCCTGTGAGGTAGTCAGTGATCCAGGAAACGGTGGACGCGTTAACCCCCACCTCCCGCAGCTTCTCACTCAGTAGCAGTGGTTGGATGGTGTTAAATGCACTGGAGAAGTCAAAGAAAGTGATTCTCATAGAGCCACCAGTTCTATCCAGGTGCGACTGAGTTCGTTGCAGCAGGTAGATGATGGCGTCGTCCACTCCCACATGAGGCTGGTATGCAAATTGCAGAGGGTCCAGTGATGATTTCACCTGCGGTCGGAGGTGGGCCAAGACCAGCCTCTCCAGCATGTGATCTCCAGCATATCACATGTGATATGAGGGCAACTGGTCGGTAGTCGTTGAGGCCAGATGGTGTCGTCTTCTTAGGTACAGGAACCAGGCACGACGTCTTCCACAGCACCGGGACTTCCACCTGCTTCAGGCTCAGGTTGTAGAGTTGTTGCAGGACATCAGACAGCTGGATGGCGCAGGTCTTCAGGACCCTGGGACTGATGCCATCAGGTCCTGCAGCCTTGCCTTGGTGGAGTCTCTGCAGCTGTCTTCTCACCTGGCCAGTCGTCACAGAGAGGGGGGAAGGGGGGGTCCTAGTGTCGGTGGTGGCAGAGCCCTTTGAAGTGGAGGGCTCTGAGTCCATGCAGCTCACCAGGGGGGACAGAGGGGGAGGTGGTGGTGTTTGGGAGGTGTGGTGTGTGGAGGAGACAGATGAGGGCTCTGAGCTAAACCTATTGAAGAAAGAGTTTAGCTTGTTTGCCCTCTCCAGGGAGCCCCCTGGTTGTCTACCTCCAACCTTGAAGCCAGTAATCTGCTTCATCCCTGTCCACACCTCCTTCACATTGTTCTGCTGGAGTTTGGCCTCCAGCTTCCTCCTGTAGGTGTCCTTGCACTCCCTGAGCTTCACCTTCAGGTCGCACTGGACTCTTCTGAGCTCGTCCCTGTCCACAGACCTGAAAGCTGCTTTCTTCTTGTTAAGAAGAACTTTCAGGTCACTGGTGATCCATGGCTTATTGTTGGGGTAGCAGTGTACAGTCCGGGATGGAATAGTAGTTTGTTCATAGAATTTGATGTATTCTGTGATACAGTCCATCATGCTGTTGATGTCCTCCCCATGTGGTCCACACAGCACATCCCAATCCGTTGACTCAAAGCAGTCCTGCAGGGCGTCATTAGCCTCCTGAGACCACCTCCTCACAGTCCTGGTGGTCACAGGCAGCCTCTGCACCCACTGTTGCCAACTTAGCAATTTAGTTGCTAGATTCAGCAACTTTTCAGGCTACCCTAGCAACTTTTTCTTCAAACAGCACCTAGCAACAAATTTAGCAACTTCTGAAAATATATTTGGCACTTTTAGCAACTTTTTTAAAGTGACTCAAATGCTAAAATGCACGCAGGCATTTTCCCTCTAAATGACACAAAAAAGATTTTCTCCGTCACACACACAGCCACATGTGCCTGGCTGCAAAAGTGCATTGTGGGTGACGTCAACAGCATGTGCTCAGCTCGTGCACAGGAGGGGGCAGCAGCCGAGTGAGCCGAGCCGAGTCAGCCGACAGCCCGACAGTGACACGCAGCAAATCATTGTTGGCTGACTGCAGCAGCAGCAGTATGTCCCAGTCAAAATTGTACAGCCTAAAATTGTGTAGTCTACGTAATTACGCAGTTTTACGTGATTACGTAATGACATCATCACGTAATGACGCAGTTTTACGTTATTACGTAATGACGTCATCACGTAATGACGTCACAACGTCATTTAGCAACTTTTAGCAACTAATCGACCTGCCTCTAGCAACTTCCCCGGAAAAATAGTTGGCAACAGTGTCTGCACCAGAGGAACATACCTGAGTGTCAACAGGATCAGGTCGTGATCAGACCTGCCAAGGGAGGGAAGGGCAGTGGCACTGTATGCATCCTGCCATTAGCATATGTGAGAGAAATGGATTTTTCACGAACTCATTTTATATTGTAATGTGTGTTATAGTTAAAACGGCCAGCAGGTGTCGCCATCTCACCACTAGGGGGTTGTCTGTGCATGGTATTCACGCTTCCTTGTAAAGTTTCTCAGAAGAAGAACAGCAAGAGAAAAGTGTAACGTAGAGAACAGGCACCCTCAATAAAACATTTGTTTAAACTGTATTCAAGGTGAAATTTCGATTTTAAAGGCACACATTGTTTAGGTTAACTGTTACGCTTGTTAGCTAAGGCTAGTAAGAGATTGTAATTCACTGTTTGGTAGAAAACTGTTGATAGGGCCGTTATTAGCATTAGCCTAACAAGCTAACCCATTGCTGAATGTGACCGCATAGTTATTGTGGTATTGTTGCTGAGTTTGGACATTACTAAAGGTGAGAAGAAGAACAGCAAGAGAAGAGTGTAACGTAGAGAACAGGCACCCTCAATAAAACATTTGTTTAAACTGTATTCAAGGTGTCTGCTGCCGTTCTTTGGTGTGCCCGTCATCATACACTGACGGGAGGGCAACAAATCTTGGCGAGCCAGCCAGGAGAAAGGTGTCTTCGAGCAGAATCTCCAGCAGTGAGAGGAAGATCTTTCTCCCAAGACGAACCAAGAACAACAGTTAGAGAACTGCAGTTTCATCATGGGACTTGAGGTGCTTCTGGACAGAGCCAGCTCAATTCTGACCAAACTACACTGACCAAACTACACTGGTAGTACAAGTCTGCACACACCTAAACTGTATCGAGGAAGATGATGAGACCATAACTGATAGGAGTCGACGAACACTTGTCAAACTAGTGGAGAAGAAACTGGATGCTATTGAACAGGATGAGGATGAGGATGAAGCATGTCAGATTATCCAAGATCTATTAGCCTTCATGGGCGCAATGGTTGACGGGAGTGGTGATGAAACAGAGCAGGAACTTCTCCGCTTACGAGAGATAAAGGGGAAGTACGTAGAGCTGCAGAGGTCCCAAGAACTGTCCCGTAAGCTCCTAGAGGAGGAAATAAAAGCTCTCAGTCATAAACTGCATATTAGTGATGGGAATTCCGGCTCTTTTTAGAGAACCGGCTCTTTTGGCTCGGCTCACTAAAAAGAGCCGGCTCTTTCGGCTCCCAAATGGCTCTTCAGATTTTTTGGTGTTTAAATTAATTTATTACCAACAATAATGTAAAATTATGCGCAATATGAATTACTAATGTAAAAAAAACATGCACTATATCAAATGTTTATTATATAAATACACTTTTATTTATACACAGAGTGATAAAAAAAAAAAATTAGAAAGTGCAAAAACGTAACTAACTTTTAACTATTTTGGCCAGTTCTTCATCAATTGTCTTCTGTCTTGCTGCGGTCATAGACTTTTGCAAAAATTGGCTCATAGAGCTCTGGGTTGTACTTTTAGGTGGTTGTGGTGGTGTACTGGACGATGCTGTAGACACTGCAGTTGCAGCAACAGTTGCAGTAGACATACTGGCACCTTCATTAATATCAGGTTCACTTGCTTGTCTTTTTTCTTCCAATTGCACTGATGGATGAACAGTTCTCATGTGCCTGTGCAGGTTGTTTGTGGAGCCAGCTCGATATGAGATTTTAGTCTTGCAGACTCTACATTCTGCCTTAGTTTGGTCAATGTAATTGAAATGTGTCCAGATTTTGCTGCGTTTCCTGTTGACACTCATTTTCTCAACTTTTTTTTTTTTAACCTTTCCAGTCCGTTGCTCTCTTTCTCTCTCGTGACTCGTCACTCCTGTTCGTGTGCTTGCTGTGTGCTGTGCTGTGCTGTGTGTAACTCCCGCCCCTCACCCCTCTGCTCAGCGCAGGCACAGAGACGACACCACACATATTGACCAATCAAATGCGGCTTGAGAGAGAGAGAGAGAGAGAGAGAGAGAGAGAGAGAGAGAGAGAGAGAGAGAGAGAGAGAGAGAGAAACAAAAACCAAAAAAACAAAGCGGCTCCCAATCAGGAGCCGGCTCCCAATCAGGAGCCGGCTCCCGTCATTCACGTCAAAGAGCCGGCTCTCAGAGCCGTTTCGTTCGCGACCGACACATCACTACTGCATATAACCGACCCCACTGTGAATGAGCTTATCCAGTCCCCTCAACAATCCAAAATTCCTGAAGTAACCATTCGAAGAGAGTTCCGTATAAGTGGGCAAATTGGCGATGGAGGACAGCACGACAAATTGTCATACACCAACCTCGTACACCAAATAGACGGAGGACTTCAGAGAGGTCATGGTGAATCAGATATCATTGAAGCCATTGTGAAGCCATAAAAGCCATTAGCCCAGGGCTGAAACTGCGGGATATGCTTGAAATAAAAACTGACCTGACTCTCTCAAAGCTTAAGACTATTCTAAAGGGGCACTATAATGAGGAAGATACATCAGACCTGTACCAGAGACTCATTAGCATAGTTCAGGAACCGAAGGAATCAGCTCAAAACTTCCTGTTCAGGGCGATATAACTCAAAGACAGGCTGCTGTTTGCATCAAAAGAAAATGATTCAGGGGAGCAATATAGCCCTGATTTGATAAGCAAGAAATTCTTGAGGTCCGTGGGCACAGGGCTGTTGAGTGTGTCACGGGACATAATGAGGACTCAAATGCAGATAGTCAGAGTAGTGAACAAAAAGGGTTTTAAGAATTCACGAAACAAAAACAGGTAATCCAAGGACGAGACAAGGGGGGAAATCTGGCAGGACAAGGCAGGGCAAAAACAGGGCAGACAGACTGGGAAACCGGGAACAGGAAGAGCAAAACGGGCGGGTAGGTAGGAAACAAAAGCAATGATCTGGCAGTGAGTGAGTGAAAGACAGGGGTTTAAATAGTGACTAGAACAGGTGAGGAGAGTTGTGCTGATGAGGGAGAGTGTGACTGGCAGGTGCACTGAATGAACTGATTAGGGACAGGTGAAGGAAGTGAGGAGCTACAGAAAACCACACAAAACACCCAAGGCAAAGCCTGATTGTGACAGAGTGATAACATTAAATTCCAGATAAAGCCTTTCCTGGATGACCCAGCAGTCAGTGATGAGATGCTCATTGAAAGAGTAAATGAGGCAGCAAGTCTTGAGGCAGAAAGACTCAACTAACTCAAGAAATCCACTGTCAAGTCAGCCCGTGTAAATGAGCTACATGCTAGTGTTTCAGGTGAGGCAGCGAGCAGCCAACATAGCTCTTCTTCAGACCCAACTGCACAGGCTGGGAGGAACAGCCGAGACCAGAAAGAAAAGCCTCCGACAACCAGCCACACATCAGAGACTGAGATCCATTCAATCGTGAGGGAACTGAAAACAGAAATGGCAGAAATGAAAAAGATGGTATTGGCTTCCATGAGTACAGACACAAAAACAAACTGGAGACAGAAAATGGGAGAGGGAGGGGCTCGGAAGAGAGGCTGCAGGACCTGCCAGGACAGAGGTGAAGGAGAAAGCTGCAACCACTGCTTCAAGTGTGGCCAGGCTGGACATGTGTCTCATGGGTGCAGGGCTCCTTACCAGTCTCAGGGAAACGGAAGAGGGTTGCTGTCGAGGGACCCACAGTAACCCAACCACAACCATCACAGTCCCGATGTTGCCAGAACTGCCTACAAGAGGAGGACCATGGAAAAATACTACAAAAATGTAAGGGGTGTTCAGCCACATTATACTGCTCAAAAGAATGTCAGAGAAATCACTGGGAAGAGCACAAGCCTCTCTGTGTGGCAATAAGTCAAGTCAAGAAAAAGGTAACTGAGGAGGAAGAAAGAAAACACAAATTACCAGATATGTGTAAGGTGAACTAACTCTCAGCCAAACAGAAAAAGAGACTGATTAAACTGATAGAAAGATGGAATATGGTGAAATGTAGCTTTGACAACATACCTGTGACAGCACTCTGGGACACGGGGGCACAGGCAACAGTGATAAATGATGTAAACACCTCCCTCACAGCACAATTCGTCAGATTGGTGAACTTATTGGACCAGATCCACTAAATGGGGTTGCAGCCAATCAGACAGAAATACCATTTATTGGGTGGATACCGGTAGAGTTCAAACTGAGCAACTCTGAGGATTCGAATCCCAGTATGTTGGTACCAGTGCTTGTGTCCAGCGACCCGAAGGTAGCTGAGGATCCCATCATAGGCTTCAACGTGATAGAGGAAATGATAAATACCCAAATAAAACAGCTGGGAGTGACAACAGATGACGGTGTTGCACAAATAGTTAGTGGGGCCTTTGGCATTGACTCCAGTGCTGCTGAGACCTTCATACAATTGATGCACACTTACCAGTCAGATAATGAGGAAGTGATCGTGAAAACGGGCAAGCATAGAATAGTCCTCCTTCCTGGAGAATCAACCACAGTGAGGTGCCGCTCGCACACACAGACTGACGAAGACACAGTGATGTTGTTTTGCCCTGACACAAAGACCAGTCTGCCAGAAGGGGTACATATACAGGAAGTACTATTCACCAAGAGAAAGGGGAATTGTACCACTATTCCAGTCCCTATAGTTAACAGCACTAAACACAGTGTCGTACTGAGCCCACGCACAAACTTAGGGCACATTGAGATGGTGAAGGCAGTTTACCCAGCAGCAGTGCAGCCCGTCATGGAGGGACAAGCAGCACAGACAGAGCCGCAGGACACAGGAAACACACCACCTGATGAGATTGGCGGAGTCAACACTGACATACCATGTCCAACCCAGAGTGACAGCAAAGCATGGGACCCACCTATAGCACTGGATCACCTGACCAGCGAGCAGCAGGCTATCGCAAAACAAATGCTGAGAGAGGAGTGTAATGCCTTTTCAAAAGATGACATGGACATTGGCTGTATTCCAACACTGAAAATGCACATCACCTTAAAGGATCAGACTCCTGTCCAAAAGACTTATATCAGTGTTCCAAAACCGGTTCACCAGGAAGTGAAGGAGTACCTGCAAGAGCTCCTCAACAGGGGCTGGATCACAAAAGCAAAGTCACCCTACTCCTCACCAATTGTCTGTGTCAGAAAAAAAGATGGTAGCTTGAGATTATGCTGCGATTACAGAGAATTAAATCGTAAATCAGTGCCAGACAGACATCCCATCCCGAGGATACAGGATATGCTAGATAGTCTCAGTGGGAGTTCCTGGTTTTCAGTGTTAGATCAGGGCAAGGCATAACACCAAGGGTTTCTAGATGAAGAGAGCCAGCCTCTCACAGCCTTTATAACTCCATGGGGCTTGTACCAGTGGATATGAATCCCATTTGGATTGAGTTCAGCACCGGCTGAATTTCAAAGGAGTATGGAGGAGTATCTATGGGGACTATGGGATGAGATCTGCCAGCCATATCTGGATGACAATCTAGTCCACAGTAAATCTTTTCAGGATCATGTCAACCACACACAGATGATTCTGAGGCGGTACCAACAACACGGCATCAAGCTCACATCAAAGAAATGTGAACTATTCAGACACAATGTGAGATTTCTGGGGAAGATCGTGTCTGAGGAGGGATACACAATGGATCCTGCAGAAATAGCCTCTGTGCAGGCTTTAAAGGAGAAACGTCCTACTACCGTTGGAGAGGTAGGACAGTTTCTAGGGTTTCTCTCCTACTACAGATCTTACATACAGGACTTTTCACGCCTGGCTAAGCCATTGTATGACCTGTTAGCAGCCCCTCCAAGTGGCACAGATCCTCCTCCTAATACCAAAGTCCTCAAAAGAAAAACAACACCGAAAAAAGGGAAACAGGGACAGTTGCCTAGTGGGACACATGTGACCTGGACTGAGGAACACCGCCAAGTAGTGTGCCAGCTAGTCGACAAGCTGTCCAGCCCACCAGTACTCAGTTACCCTGACTTCAACGAACCATTCGTCCTCCACACTGATGCATCACAAGAGGGCCTCGGAGCGGTGTTGTACCAGCAGAGGGAAGGCAAGCTGAAGGTAATAGCCTATGGCTCCAGAACACTTACCCCTCCAGAAAAAAAATATAATCTGCATTCTGGTAAATTAGAGTTTCTGGCACTAAAGTGGGCTATTTGTGAGCGCTTCAGGGACTATCTGTTCCATACTCCTTTCTTTGTTGTGTATACTGACAATAATCCGCTCACATACATACTGTCAACTGCAAAGTCACGAGTCTGAGAGGTTCACCCAAAATCAGTAGCTCTAACTATGTGTGTGTGTGGGTTAGTAGAGAGAGAGAGAGAGAGAGAGAGAGAGAGAGGGAGGAAGAAAACCAAAAACAAAATAAAAGAATCCCAAAACAAACAGATCTTTGTCACTGCGGTGAAATGCGAGTTTGTCTCCCTATCACCCCGAAACTCGGTCGGCCAGACGAGAGTCGGCCACCGTGGTTTTAGTCTTTAAAGTGATAGAATCACAAGCTCCACATCCACTAGCAGCGACGGATCTAATGCGAACGCTTACAGCAGGAAATACACAATATAACGGGACTCCGTGGTCCGCGATGCTGGCGCAATAACACGTTATAACACGGTAGGGTCCGTTTCCCGTGGTAGGAATCAGTCAGTCCTCGAGAGATGAGGGCTCTCGGTGGCGCACTCGATCGGAGCTTGCGCAGACTCGTTCCCCTCGCTGCAGAGAGGGGTCTTCTTAACGTCGGCGGCGTGCGGGAGTCGCTCGTCTTTGGCCGGAAATCTTCGGCTCTTTAGGGGCTCAGTTGCCCTCTTTTGCCGGCGATGTGTGCACTAAAGGGTGGGAGGACGGGTCGTAGAGATTATCCGTTCTCACACTACGGGATCCAAAACTCAAAATAAAAACAGTCTGTAGTTTAGACCAGCGAATGTAACATGTGACCTGATAGGATTTGGTGAGGCCTCGGTTCCTCGTGAATCTTCTTGTTGCCAGGACGAGGTCCGGAGGGAAGAGAGCGAATGGCGTTTCCTGCTCGCTTATAAACCAGGTCTCGAACCCAGTGGGGGGCCACTTCTTGGCCAATGAGGGGCCAGGATCAAGTTTTGGCTGTGCTGGGAGGTGTAGTCATTCATCTTGGAGTTTCCATCAGACGTTGTATGACAGGAAGGAGTATGGATGCTTCTAGACTAGAGCCAGATCCCAACATCCCCCCTTTGGTCTGAAGAGCGGGGTGCTGGCCACGGTCTTTAGAGCAAACCAAGGGCTGGCACGTGCATCCATGTGGTATCACACTGTCCATGTATTCCCGAGAACCTGAAGAGGTTAGATAATCCAAGTATTCCGGGAACCAAAAGCAGTGGTTAAAACAGTGTTCAGAGTCCATAGAGTTCAGAGTTCATAGAGTTCAGAGTCATTGGTATCTGAGTTCATAGAGTTCAGAGTCATTGGTATCTGGGCTGATGACTAAGGTGGCATCTGGGCAGATGACTTTAACTACATCTACCTACATCTACCATCATACACAATTCAAATCATAGGTGAGCAAAACATTATTCCAAATAATTAAATCGCTAATCATGATTTTGTGATAATCCTAGCATTATAGTGTACAGTATAGTGTCAAAGAAAGTAACAACCCAAATAAAACAAAACAAAACACAAAAGAGAGAAGAGAAGAATAGAAAGAAGAGAAGCACAGTGGTTACTGCTTCTACTCCTAGACAGGACTGGAGTCCGTCGGCGGAGCAGTCGCAGGTTGGTTAAAACGTGGGGTTACGAATAGGAGGGAATCCAGTCTGGTCTGTAGCTTCTGGATGTATTTATACATAATATGTGCGACGATTGCTGTAATTATCCAGCCACTAAGGAGTCCCAGGGCAACCATGCTGATGTGTTCCTCATAGGGTGTGAACCTGCTCAAATGATTAAACAATGTGGTAGTGAGTCCAGTGGGTTTGAGACTGAACTGGACCAATTTCGTCCCTTCTGTTAGAAGCTGTTGTTGGATGTTATCATTAATGGTGAGGTTGTGACCTTTGAATGCGTCCATGATCTCAATATCTATGTCGTGTGTGTCTGGATTGAGGTGATGGAGGACAATATCATTGATGTGCATGGTGGCTCCTTGGGGGACTGTTAAAAGGAATGTCTGGTTTTGTAAGGTTAGCTTAGTGGCTGTGTCATGGCGATCGTAGGATATGAGGACTTCGGTGGCAGGGGTACTAACCAGCCATCTATTACCCGCTCGTTCTACTCTCGTCTCCGTCCCTTCATCCTTGACGGACAAACTACCTCGGCAGCTCTGCTCAGGGGACTCGGATCTCAAGCCGCAGAGGTAGCCTGTTATGTCCCTAACGAAAGGGTTGCTCGGGCAAACCCAGTGGATGTCTTTAGTTTTTGTGCACATGTTTAGGTTGGGGATGAGGTAGAGAGAGATCGTCGTCATGATAAGCCACGATTGGCGGTGTTGCAAGGTGTACATGTGTGTCACCTGTCCAGAATTCGACATTCAACACAGACTTCATTCGATACACATGTTGTCTCTCTATGATTGGTAGATTAAGAATTAATCCTATTTCTAAGTTTTTTGGATCTACCGATATTGGGATGGCGCTGCCAAGACTATAGGCCAGATGTACCTGTGATGGTTGCACAACAGTAGTGGTAGCAGATTTAAGGATTTTGTCAACGAGGTCCAGAGGGACCAGATAGGCTGGGATTTTTCCACTGGTCAAGCTGTTGACAGATGAACTTATTTCTCTGATGAGGTCCTGCATTAAATCTCGAACTACTCGTACATAGGTTATGTCTTCTTTAACTACTTCTGAGAGAGTGGCTAAGGCATGCAAGGTATTATTGATGAGAGCAGAATGTAAGTTTACAGTGACGATGGTTCCCTGAAAGGTTTTACCTAGGCCCTGTAACTGTTCTTGTTGGAGTTGGATTCGCTGTTGGATCTCTGGCATTTCATTGTCAAGTTCTGAACCAGTACATAGGATGAACGATTGTTCACCTCAAGCAGGGGCGTCCCACAGACTGTCAAGTTCAGTTCCCAAAAGCGGGGCAGGGGCTGGAAGAACGCCTGCGCACTAGGCAACTTCTGTCCCTTAGTGATGGCGAGGCGGATGGAAACCCCTGCAGTGCGGGCAGGCACTGTCATGCCAGTTTCACTGGCGACTTGACATGCCTGGGGAATAGTTTGCCCCGATACCATGTGTTCGGGTTCGGTGATGAGGGGGTAACGCTCAGCGCTAGCTTGGGGCCACAGAACTTGGTGGACCGTGTCCAATACAGCGCCAAGTCTTACTAGAAGATCTGCACCAACAAAGAACGGGGGATGAAGTTGAGAGACCACACTTATCAGGTGCGCCACCTGTTTACCTCCAATCCGTACGTGGAGGGCACACACCCCAATGGCTTTGAGCAGGGTTTGCGGTAACTCAGCCGAAAGAAGGCGGTGGCTTCGTTGAACGAAGACTGGAGGTGGATTTTGCTGGCAGAGCGTGGTGAACAAGTCTTGGCTGACAGCTGATTTTTCAGACCAGAGTGCCACAGAGCTTCTGGATTCATGATACCATTGAGGTGTACGCCCCCCCTCAAGTGGGGGGCATACAATGCTGAGGTTGTGTTTTCCAACGAGCAAAGAAAAGATTGGTGATCACGGGAAAAGTTCTGGTGGTTTGGCTGCGGCGGTTCTAGGTCCGCAGGCGGAATGGGCTGATCCGAATCAGGGTCAGTTTCTGGGAGGGGCAATGGCGTCGGCAGCTCATTTTCCTGAATGACGGTGACCTGTCCGTCTGGAACCGACCCGTCACCAATGAGGTTCAGGGGCTTTGGTGTGTCTACCTGTGCCCAAATGTGACCCCGATAACAGTCAATGAGTGGGGCCAATCGGTCCAAGAGGTCCTGGCCAAGGAGTAAGGGTTCGGTGTCTAGGATGCAGACATGGATGGGATGCTTCAGAGTCATTCCCTGGGAGGCGATGTCAACCCAGGCACGTTTGGTGATGGGCGACTTATCTTGTGTGTAGCTGGTGATGCTGACCACGCAAGTTTCACTTTGCAATGTCGTACCAAGGGAATGCATTGCTCCAGCTACCATCAAGAAGGTAGCGGAACACATTAGGCTAATTTCTGACCCGGAATCAAGTAGAGCAAGAGTGTTATGGCCCCCCAGTACGACTGAGATGTATATATGACGGGCATTGCCTTTGCGAACAAGGTCACCCAAGAAGGTCAAAGAACGTGGGGGGTGCGAAATCGGGAGTGGCTGTTTCCGGGAGTGTGCTGAGTTCTCTTCCCCAACCTACAAAGTAGACTTTAGCAGCAGAGGGGAAGGTTGCTGGGCTTAGTCAGGTGGACGGCGAGTTGGTGTCAGGTTTTCCTGACGAGTTTGGTGGCGTTACCTGAGGCTTTGCCTTCTCCAACTGCTTGACTGCCTCTTGCACATATTTGCGGATTAGGCTCTCAAGCTCGGGCTTCGCCACTTCCCGTTCGGGGAGTTGGGGAGCCTTCCCGTTATACCTACCTGGTGGTGGAGGATTGTGTTCAAACCTCCTTTTTGGATGGGATGTAGGTTGCTGCCATGGCCTTACCTGATTTTGCCCTTGAGGGTGTCTTTCACCCCCACTGGTTCACCAACCGCCACGGTCGTGGGTTCCTGGGGCGTGGCCTCTCGTTGCCTTCCAGCGCTAGGTCGGAGTCTCCCGACTGTTGGATACCCAGGACTCTGGCGGTGTCATCGTGCCTCTTTGTCGGTCATCCGCGTGTCTCCCATGCAAGTTGCGCGTACTTTCTAATCTCTGGCATGGTGAGGTTACTTGTTCTGCAATGCATAGTAACATCGTATCTCACACTGTCGTGGAGGTTGTGCAGGAATAACGACTTGAAGGCTTGGTCCTCCTCTAGACTCTAGAGGCGTTACGTCCCTGGAAGTACACAGACCTCAAACGCATGAAGTAATCTCTCGGGGCCTCTAACCTTCCCTGAGAAATGGCAAAGGCACCGAGGGTGGCAGAAGCTGGGTCGGGGTACAGGGAGTACTCCTCCCTGAGAGCCTAACAGAGGCTCGAGTAGCGGTCGCGGATTCCCGGCTGGAGCGTTTCCATGAAAACATGGACGCTTCGAGCCGTGGTCTTCCATATTAGTTTGAGTTTTTCACGCGATGAGGGGCGCGATAGGTCGAGGAGGCAGCGATCGATCTCCCTTAGATAATCATCAATGCTCGACTCACGGTTACCGGGATCGAAACGCTCTACATCTTTTGCAAGAGACTCAATCTGCCGGGTACGCAGGCCCTTGGCGCCGATGGGGCCTGGGCCATCCGAGTCGTCTGAGTCTCCATACTCGCTGCGAGGGCGATAAGGACGACTATCCTCCCTCCGTGAGGGGGATGGGGTACGTTTTGTCGCACCCGTGAACTGTGTGGAGGGTATCGTTTGCCGGTTGATGTGGTTTTGAAACCACTTGGGCCTCCTAGGACCTGGTATTGGTCGTCTCTCCCCCTGGTTGGGGATCCCGTTCGGTCAAAACGCAAGGTGGTTCGACTCTCGGGGAATGAGATGCCTGAGTCCAAGAGGTGACTGGGCTGAGAGGCCCTGTAGCTATCCAAAATGGCGGCATGAGGGGCTAAATTGGGAGTAGCAGTACTTACCGGGGTTTCTGGAGTTCCTTCATGCCTGGTATTGGGATTTCTCTGAGTATTTTGAAGCGTTTTCAATCTGTTATTACTCTCTAATGTCTTAGAGAGCTCCGTGTGGACCTCCCTGAGATCCCTGCGCAGGCTGCTATTTTCTGACTGAAGAGTTCGACAGTCGTTTCCCAACTGCTTGACCTCTGTTTGGAAAGCACGGATTTCTCGTTGCAGCTCATCACTCTGCTCTCGGGTTTGGGCAGCTTGCAGCTGCATTTTCTGATAGTAGGTGAGGAGCATTGCTCCAATCACGTCCTGAATCAGGCGCTGTGGCTTCCCGGCCGGGTTGTTTACATAAGCCACTAGCTCCTCTAATTGCTCCTCACATACGACAGTGTTGTACTTACCAAAGTACTCTCTCTCAGCTGTCGTGAGTTTGAGGACATCGGCCACCGCATCTCGTAATGCGGCGTCTTCTGGAGCTACAGCTCCAGGAGTAGGGGGTTTGTTGTCGCTCATTCTCTTTCTCAGTGGTTCCCACTCCCAACTCCCAGTGGTTATCAATTCCCTACTGTTAGAAAGAGACTGGTAGTGTTTACGGTTAATGCAGGCGCACAGTGAAATGCCTAGTTCTGTGACTTACAATTTCTACTATACTACTCTGAGGTATTAACTACTGCTTGGCAACCAAAGGTACAAAAAAAAAAATGCTAATGTGGTTTTAGCACTTCTGGCCTGTGACAGCTGTGTGTAACTTTCTTTGAGGGATTAAGAAAAACAAAACAAAGTGTTGGTATTACAAATAAACGATCAAATCTACTAAACACAGCTGACTGTTAGTTTAGGAAGTGAAACGAATAATTTAACCTGGAAAGGCAAAGAAATAACAAATTTCAGAAAGGAAATTAAAATAAAAAATTGAATTAAAATTAAGATTGAAATCAAAATGAAAATAAGGAAAGGTTTTGAATACCAAAAATCAAAGGTCGAGAGTGTGGTTAAAACAGTGAGTGGGTTTCTGTACATTCTGACAGAAACCAATCGAATCTAATAATAAGATGAATGCAGTACTGAGGCTATTGTTCTTGACATCCACATGAATATTAAAGTCACCTACAATAATTACTTTATCTGTTTTAAGGACTAGACTTGATAAAAACTGAGAAAACTCCGATAGAAATTCAGAATACGGACCTGGGGCCCGGTACACTATAACAAATATAACTGGCTGTATTGTTTTCCACGTTGGGTGTGAAAGACTAAGAACCAGGCTTTCAAATGTGTTATAATCTAGTTTAGGTTTAGGGTTTAATAATAGGCTCGAGTCAAAGATGGCTGCTACTCCACCTCCTCGGCCGGTGCCTCGAGGAATGTGAGTATTAATATGACTTGGAGGAGTTGATTTATTTAGGCTGACATATTCTTCATTACACAGCCAGGTTTCAGTAAGACAAAATAAATCAATATGATTATCTGATATTAGCTCATTTACTAGTATAGCTTTAGATGACAAAGATCTGATATTTAAGAGTCCACATTTAATTATCCTATTTTGTTGCACTGTTGCGGTAGTTTTAACTTGGATTAGGTTATTTTGTTTAACTCCTCGATCGTTTATTTTTGATTTAATTAATTGAAGTGGCCGTGGGGCAGACACAGCCTCTATGTGGTTTTGGGTGAGTAACTGCTCTAATGGAAGCTCAGAGGAGTGTGTAAGACTGCAACTCTGCTTCCTGGTCTGAACTCTGGGTTGTCATGGACCAGGTCCATACAGAAACTGGGTCAGATTTGCAGAAATGAGATCTGCTCCATCCAAAGTGGGATGAATGCCGTCCCTCCTAAGCAAACCAGGTTTTCCCCAGAAAGTGTACCAATTGTCTACGAAGCCCACATTGTTTGCTGGGCACCACCAAGACAGCCAGCGGTGAAACGATGACATGCGGCTAAACATTTCATCATTGGTCAGATTCGGGAGCGGGCCAGAGAAAACTACGGAGTCCGACATGGCTTTTGCGTATGTACACACAGATTCCACATTAACTTTAGTGATCTCAGAGAGCCGTAGTCGGGTGTCATTCCTGCCGACATGAATAACAATCTTACTGTATTTACGGTTATCTTTAGCCAGTACTTTCAGATAGGACTCAATGTCGTCTGCTCTGGCCTCGGGTATACATGTAACTGTAGCCTCTGGTTTCACTAGCTTCACGTTTCTCAGAATAGAGCTACCTATGACCAGAGTTGGTCTCTCAGCTGAGAAATCAACACTGCTGGGTGCGGAAGACCCGTTTGTAACGCGAAGTGGCTGCTGGCAAGTCGAGTGCTTCGCCCCAGGTTTAAGCCTCCTGGAGCAGAGAGACGGCTAGCGGGAGCCACGTCTGTTTGGGCCGCACCGGCTACGCCCGCAGTCACCAGCGTCTTAGCTTCCATGGTGCGGAGCCGTACTTCTATCTCGCCTTGCATCTAACCATTGAGTTACCTCCGTCTTCGCCAACGAACTGTGGTCAAGTCAGCAGACACTCAGATCTCCGTGGTCAACTCAGCATACACTTAAATTGTAGTGCACATATACGCTGAAACTTACGGTAAACGCAACCAAACGGCACAGATCGGGAGCGAGCGAAGAACTTTGCAAAGTTAGCGGAAAGATTAACGTGAGACAACTTCCGGTTTTCTACAGACGAACATCCGGTTTTCAGAATAAGACGCCAACAAAGTATACATATTGCATAATGAAATGAGATTAAATGAATTATATTCACATTAAGTATAAAACATGCTACCTGCATCTCCTGAGTTAAAGGGAAAATACACCTAAATTGTGCGTAAAGTGTCTTTTTTCTTTGATTTGAGGGTTGCTGGAAGTTAATAATACCTGACTGACGGTCAATTAAGATATTTTACAAAGCAAAAACTCTGAACTGAATTTGTATCTTCAAATGGCACATTTTTTAAATGTTTATGGTGCTATGAAAATGTTTTTCTCAATAATTCCACGCAACGACTAATGCATATATGTTCAGGACAAAAATGGGTAATATCACAATATTTAAGGTGCTACAAAAATATTTTTCTCAATAATTCCAGACAATGACTGACATGTATGTGTTGGGGACATCGTTGACTCCACCCATACTGAATATTAGACATTTTTACTGTACCAATTAAGAGATATTTCAAATTAAAGCTCATACATTTGAATCGAGAAAATATCTAATAAATGGATATTTGAAGTGTAATAAAAAGTATTTTCTCAATAAGTCCAGACAATGACTGATATGTATGTGTTGAGGACATCGTTGACTCCACCCATACTGAATATTAGACATTTTTACTGTACCAATTAAGAGATATTTCAAATTAAAGCTCATACATTTGAATCGAGAAAATATCTAATAAATGGATATTTGAAGTGTAATAAAAAGTATTTTCTCAATAAGTCCAGACAATGACTGATATACATGTGTTTACTGTGGTAATGAAGAGATTTTTTAAAGTAAATGTCCATTAAATTAATGGACATAAATTAATTTGTTCCAAGAAATATCCAATAACTGAATATTTGAGGTGCTATAAAAAGAGTTTTCTTCATAATTCCAGATAAGAACTGATGCATATCTGTTCAAGACATCTTTGACTCCACCCATACTGAAAATTTAACAATTGTACTGTATCAATTAAGAGATATTTAAAAGTAAATGTCATACATTTGTACCGTGGAACAGGTCATTTCTGAATATTTGAAGTGTTATAAAAAGTATTCCCTCAACAATTCCAAACAATGATTGATGTATACAGGTGCATCTCAATGAATTAGAATATTATCAAAAGTGTGATATATTTCGAGTGTTTATTTCTTTTAATTTTGATGATTAGGCTATGGCTTACAGCTAATAAAAACCCAAAATTCCGTATCTCTACTACTATCTCTACTATTACCACAGTAAAAATGTTTAATTTTCTGTATATGTGTAGTCAGAGATTTCCTCAACTTATATGCATCAGTCATTGTTTGGAATTATTGAGAAAATAGTTTTTATAGCACCTCAAATATTCAGAAATGTACCCGTTTCTGGGTACAAATGTATGACTTTTAATTTGAAATATCTCCTAATTGGTACAGTAAAAATGTCTAATTTTCAGTATGGGTGGAGTCAACGATGTCCTCAACACATGTATATCAGTCATTGTCTGGACTTATTGAGAAAATACTTTTTATTACACTTCAAATATTCATTTATTAGATAGTTTCTCGATTCAAATGTATGACTTTTACTTTGAAATATCTCTTAATTGGTACAGTCAAAATGTCTTATTTTCTCTATGGGTGGAGTCAACGATGCCTTGATTACATATACATCAGTCATTGTATGGAATTATTGAGAAAAATATTTTTGTAGCAGCTCAAATATTGTGATATTAGCCTTTTTTTGTCCTGAACATATATGCATTAGTCATTGTGGGGAATTATTGAGAAAAACATTTTCATAGCACCTTAAAAACTTGAGAAATTTGCCATTTGAAGATATAAATTCAGTTCGGAGTTTTTGCTTCGTAAAACATCTTAATTGACTGTCAGTCAGGTATTATTAATTTCCAGCAACCCTCAAATCAAAGAATAAATACACTTTACGCACAATTTAGGTGTATTTTCCCTTTAACTCACGAGATGATGGTATCATTTTTTATACTTATTGGAATATAATTCATTTAATTATGCAATATGTATACTTTGTTGGCATCTTATTTTGAAAACCGGATGTTCGTCTGTAGAAAACCGGAAGTTTTCACGTTAATCTTTCCGCTAACTTTGCAAAATCCTTCGCTCGCTCCCGTCCTGTGCCGTTTGGGTGCGTTTACCGTAAGTTTCAGCGTATAGGTGCACTACAATTTAAGTGTCTGCTGAGTTGACCACGGAGATCTGAGTGTCTGCTGACTTGACCACAGTGCCAAAGAGTAGGGGCGAAGGGTAGAGGAAGCCCGGGAGGGAGTATTCTCCATCAGGACTGTGAAGCAGTTGGAGGTGGTTAACGGAAACTCCCCAGCTGGTTTTCTCAGGAGGCCGCGGCGTACCACCTCCGTCCAGGATGCCGGTTTCGGAGTGGAGCTATGGGTCGGGTCTATAGCATATGATTTATTTTAAATTGTGTCATACATGTGTAGCTAACCTTAGCTAACATAGTCATGCCTCAGGTGCATGTAACGTTAGCCCACAGTGGGGCTTCATGTCAACACAGCAGCCTTCCATGTCGTTCTTTAAAAAAAGAGACTCCATGACACTAACAACATGAAAACAAAGTGAAGTGCTGCTACATTTAAAATTATTTTGACAAAACAGAGCAGTATAATGTCAACTTACCTCCCGTCAGTGTTTACAGTGGAAGCAGAGACCAAGAGCCAAGTCAAACCCACCAATAGAAACTCCTGGCTCATTCAGCAGCGTATGCCCCGCCCACTACATCCAAACTCAACTCGTAGTTGTTGTTTTTTGAAAGCATAGGGTCTTAAGTGCAATACTTGAGTAAATGTGCTATATTACATTCCACCACTGCATTTGAGAATTGCTACTGTCATCTATTTATAACAAGAGGTTTAGGGTCACTATAGAGCAGAGGTAGCCAACACGGTGCCCGCGGGCACCTAGTCGCCCGCAGGGACCACGTGAGTCGCCCGCAAGCATGTTCTAAAAATAGCACTAGTCATCATGGAGCTCCGTCTAAACATTTCAGTTGCTGTTCATTTTTAATCAAAAATGCTTGCATTATTGTAGATTTTAAAATGACAATATTTCTTGTCGTAAGGGAGTTGGGTACCCGGAGGCGCACGGCGGACAGCCAGGAAGAGGCTGCTGTACCGCACTAGGTTTTCAGGTTCCGAATGGCGGCCACTTCCGTTGGCGCCGGACGCGCGCCGCGAGCGCACCCCGTCGTTAGGTCCGTCAGTCCTCGGAACAGGCCGGTGGGCAACAACTCTTGGGTGGTGGAGGTAGAGGCGAGGCAACGCAACCCGACTTAAAAGGCCCAGACTAGAGGTTTGAACGCGGGCGCCCGAAGATACTAGTTTCTTCGTGGAGAAAAGGGTACCATTAGAAATGGTGTCGGTGACAACAAACGGGGCTCCCGCCATGACGGGCCGGCATGCAGGTTCATTGCGCAATGTAAAGGTGACCCAGACTTCCCAAAATGTCTACATTACCACTGCATCATTCACCAGCAGGCGCTATGTGCAAAAGTAACCGGCTTTGATCATGTGATGACTCCTGTCGTGAAGATCATAAATGGCATCCGATCCAAAGCCAAACACAGGATATTCATAACTGATGATTTGTATAAACATGGGACAGAGTTGATTTGTTGATCATGATTTGTTCAAAAATGTTACAAAAGTGGTTAGTACAAACGAGACATGATTTGAAGATATGACAGTTAATGATTTCATAAAAAATGTTAGAAGTGATAATTTTTACAAAAATATAACAGGTGTGATTTTGAACCAAATGCTACAAATGTGCTTATTCATACAAAACTGTCAAGAACGATATTTACTAAAATATCAGAGATGTGATACTTCTGACTTTCAAATGTTGAAACAGAATAACAGAAATAAATATTTAAATATATCTGTGTTTCCTACCATCATTGTTGTGGAAATCATTGTAATTATTGTGAGGAATAATTAACATTGACATGTGATCAGACAGTGTCTTCACACATTATTATTAAAAGGTGATCTGTGCAACTTTGTTATTCAGGAAGTTTGTATCAAACAAGTAGACCTTCGTACTACTTGGTAACCTTGAAGTAGCTCTCAGTTTCAAAAAGGTTGGTGACCCCTGCTATAGAGCAACTGGTTTATAAATAATTTACTGATAATTAAGACATATTTAAATTATGTTAGAATGATGAGTTAATTGGTAAACTAATGGATAATGATAAGTCCTTTTGATAAAGGGACATTTATTTCAGCAAAATGTAACTCAAAATGGCAGTACAAACATCTCATAGTTCATGTATGGGGTGACTGCAACAACCTTCACCAAAACAATGACTAAATATTTTTTCACTCTAGTCTATTATTGACCCTGCAATCCATTGCATCTGATAAGCTCATATATTAAATTAAATTGATCCCAATGAAAGATTATACAAAGTATTAAATATATATCTCAATTGTTTAGGTTATGTGACACGTCTTGAAAATTAAGTAATGCAGTATTGAATATTAATTATATTGTGCAGTATAGCTTCTTTTAAGAAATGTAACAGCCACCTAACACATGGTTAAAACTTTAACGAGTACAAAAATGACAATTACTAATATAAGACACCATGTTCTGAACAGACACATTAGACATTACAAAACCTAACAAAATTATTAGTTGCATTTTTGAAAATAAAACAGCAAACTTAACAAATTACTCATACCAGCACTAGGCATTAGGCAGGCATGATTAGAAATGTGGGCCGTCCCTATCACCACAAAGGGGGATACACTAGTCACTATATATATGTATATAAACATAGCACAAAAAGTAAGGAAATTAGTGTTTGGTAGATTATTTCTTTGTTGTAACAATGCTTCTTGGCAATAAATCTTATTCCGTTGGAAAGCCTGTTTATTTCCCTTTTAAATGGTGACACATTTGTAAGGAACATGCATTTGTGGGATGAGCAGCAGAGCTGAGTATGTGGGTTGCGCCCATGAAAAATTTGCCAAATCTTCTCTGCCAATGCCAACAGAGCGGTTTATCAGAGACGACCTCCAGAATTTGGGAGTGGAGAGGATGGAATGGCCTGCCAGCAGTCCTGACCTCAACCCCATTGAACACTTGCGGGATCAGCTTGGGCGTGCTGTTCGTGCCAAAAATTGTCTGGAGGCTTGTAGACCAGCTGCAATAACCAAACAAGAAAGGGATCTGTGTCTGCCAATATAGATAATCAAATATCAGCAATTAGTATAGACGGCAAAAAAACTTGATCAGGGATCTCTAAAAGTTATATTTGCTCCCTTTTCTCTTTGGTGCTGATCCGACCAGTGACTCTGATCGATGATACGATCTGAACCGTGAGTTTTATGATCCGTTGCACCACTAATCTAGACTGATAAAAAACACTATAGGTAAGGTGAGGACAAATATGTGCTTTAGATTTGAAGCACAATAATGATTGTGATGTATCAGGTGTCCTTCTCTTTACTGACAGAGTCGATGTGTTTGTCATCATTGCAGAGGCCTGTTAGAGGCAACAGTGTGGTACCTCCATACAGGCTGCTCAAGGCCCCCCATGTTTGGTTGGATGGGCACTGTTGTGGCCTGAGCACATGCTGCTGGGTTTGAAGCAGATTCCTGGTGTCTCTCCTCTTGTTACAGAGCAGGTAGATTATCTCCATGATGTTGAGGAGCACTGAAATGCCTGAAACTACAAGCATGAAGATGACAAAAATAGTTTTCTCTGTGGGACGGGAAATGTAACACTGGGCACCACTTAAACGGGCACAAGGTGGAGACATGGTACAGTGGAAGTAGGGGACCATGAACACAGGGCCAAAGATGTAGAATTGGCCCACACTGAATCCCACTTCCAGGATGATCTTGAAGATCAGCTGGGTCATGTAAGTGCAGAAGAGGATGCCTGTTATCTTCACCTTCCCTCTGTCATCTGTATACTTGGCCTTCCTCTGTACAGTTCCATTAGTGCTGTCCCATAGCCTCTCCAGCATCTTCTTCTCTTTGTGGATGATGTGTACAGCATGGCCCAGGTAGACTAGGGTGGGCGTTGACACAAAGGTGATCTGCAGGACCCAGTAGTGAATATAGGATATTGGGAACATCCAGTTGTAGCAGGCATGTTTACATCCTGGTTCCTGGGTGTCACAGTAGAACTCTGTCACTTCGTCTTCCCAGACTTTGTCTGCAGCAGCACCCAGGACAAAGATCCTGAACAGGAAGAGGATGCTCATCCAGATCTTCCCCACCACGGTGGAGTGAGACTGGACTTTGTCTAGCAGTGACGACATGTAAGACCAGTCCCCCATGGCTGGAGGCTACTGTCTGAAGTGGAGGAGAAACACACAGACATCAAACTTACAGTTGTGGATTGAAAAGTTAATGAGACCAGTACAAAGATAAAGCATAATACTCTAATCTTTTATTTGTCAAGGTGTCTGCAATTCTTATATAGATAAGACCTCATTAAATCCAGAGATAATTAAATATAGTGTCTCATGAAATAAAATAAAAACAATTAAAAAAACAAGAAAGAAATAAATTAAATAATATTTAACTCGGTTGACCCGGCCTGACTGATCCTAGTGTCCTGTTCTGGAGATCCCTGACGGTGCCCTGGTCGTGCTTTGCTGGCAGTGGAGGGGGCGATACTACCCCTGACATTTTTTTTTACAGATGTTATTATTTTGTAATTTATGCAATTTGCCCTTTCATTTATGTACTTTCTTATGGTCTTTTCTTTCATTTCAAAAGGCTCAGGCACGCACACACAAACACACTCCGAAATCACACCGTTCTCCCATACACTGTCTATATGTTTGCTGGCTTGTATCTCACTGTTCTTGTCGTCCTCTTGTTGTTATGTTTATGTATTGTCTCTTGTCTTGCAATAAAATAAATAAATAAAATGAAAAAGCCGATATGATTTTGTTTTTTCCTGATAATAAGAAAACTAAGTGAAACATGGAGGAAATGTGCTGCTGCTAGATGAGGGTGACAAACACAGGTAATACCTAGAATCGTAGTACAGCACAAGAGCTCCTCCTGTAGATCACCATATTGAATGATATATTGTACAGTTAATCGAAAACATGTGTGCTTGGCTTTGTTTCTGTCCATCTACGTAAGTCCCGGTCCTTGATTATGATTGGCTGAGCCGCAGTCGAAGTTGTTGTATAATACTGACTGCGTCAAACAGATTGTCACAAAACGTCAGATTTGTTGTGAATTTGGATTCACTTGGTGCGCAAAGCGTGGAAGAGATGGACAACATAGAGGATGAAGATAAAAAATAAATCTTTCTCACTGAGAAAGAAATTGAAAAGCTGGAAAAGTGAAGAAACTAAGCAGGACCGTTAAATAGACTATGTGGTTCGTTCACTGATTTCAGACCTGGTGTGCCAACAAAGATTTTAAAACAATCACCTAAATGGAGCTGAACCAGGCTCTCTTATAGTTTTATGCACTGTGAAAAAAGGGGAATGGTTATAGCAGGTAAGCAGAGAAGAAGCTGGAGCTTCTGGCACTGCACAAATATAACGCACCTGTCCATCTGAGACAAACAGCCCTATATACCAGCAAAGACGAGTGCCAACATGATTGAACATCACTTCAATAACTGCACAATTAATGATAAAATCCAGATAAATGTTAATAATCACCCCAATCTGTAAGCATACTTTCCACTGTGTCTGTGTGTTGCTTGGCAACCCTTCTGTTTAATGTATATGTGCATGGCTTGGTGGAAGAATGTTTATTTGTTATTAATAAATAATTGCATTTCTTGTTACTGTGTCTTTATTTTATGATAGCTTGCCAAGTTTACATAATAATCCTTTTCATAAAGGCAATAAGCCATTTGATTTACAGTGATTTTATTCTTGCTCCTCTTGACTAAATGGGCTACTGAAGAGAGTCCCTGAGCTCTCTTAAATACAACAATTCATTTTATTTAGGCATTTACTCGTTGTTTGAGTCCAATTTCACTTTTATCAGTTTGAATAATAAAGGCCCAGATGTCAAAAACCTTCGCTTTCTAAACAGTACAATCTACCGACATATACATACATAGAGTAAAAACTTGAAATAGTAAGTAAGAATTGCGACTGGTTTGTCTTAAAGAAACACTGAATACCTCCTGTGACACAATAGTTTGCAGAAACATTAATTCAATTACATTTTATTTGTATAGCCCAATATCACAAAACACAAATTAGCCTCAAAGGGCTATGTACCGCATACGAGATCCTCTCCAAAAAAAAAACATTAACGGGAAAAAAAGTAAGAAACCTCTGGGAGAGCAACAGAGGACAGAGAGAAACATACATGTACTCACCTGTCAGGCTTCAGATATTAAAAATTCCATCACAGAAGAGTGTGTAAGACAGTGACCAGAATGAGACTTTAATGCTGTTGAGGCATATTGGTTTGGTCTGACTGACTCCCGTACACTTCAGTCTGCTGCTCACAGCTTCTCGTTTCACTCGGTCAAACTCGTGATCATTTTGATGAGTCATGCCGAGTTCCCATAAAGGATTGATGACCCTTAACACCACATTGTTCTATCATTAATTATCTCTGTAAGTCATATTTTGCCTTTCCTCCCACTTTGATTGACGGTTATGTCACAAGCCTTACACCCAGACTGTACACCTATGTTCATTTCATAGACGCACATAGAACACTATAGGTCACGATCAAACTGTAGGCAGAAGTGGCCCAAATCCGATTTATTTTGTACATATGTGACACAGATATGTACAAAGTCATACATACAAAGTGTAGTGTAGTGGTAGTCCTATGTAGTCACAGGAATTAATGCGATTTTGACATTATCTGGCTCCGACTCTGCATCCACACACTGTTCCTTACAGAAGTAGCAGCCACTGCTCCCAGAGAGTCATAATTAAAAATGGGTATCTCTTTCTCTTCATCCTTGTCATCATCTGCTCACAAATTCACTGGCTACCACTCCACATTTATTTGTATAGCCTCAGGGACTTTATAATCTGTACAGCATACAACATCCTCTCTTCTTGGACCTTCATTTCGGAACAAGTTTGCTTTAATTTTATTTAGTTTAAAACTTACACTACACATTTCCTGGAGAAAAAGACCCTCTTTGAGACAAAGACCTACCTTTAGGACTCTATAATGTCAGTTGACGTGTTTTAATGGTACATATACAAACAAAATTTTATTTTAATTGAACAAACCAGTTGATGAACAGCAGGTATGGAGCTTTCAGGGCCCCCGTCTGCGACTGATGCATCCAGCCTCGGCTACAGTGTTTCGTAGCAGCTTGAACTTCAGAGTGTTGCTAAAGGGTAATTGACAGTTGAGAGGAGTGAGGGTTATTCATGGAACAGCTGATTTGGTGTCAGCACTGGGGTGTCATTTCTCAACATCAGTCCATTTCAACACTACAGGGTGACGCAGTCATGTCAGGGAGTCTGGGCGGGTTAGTGTGGCTTAGGAGGATTCTAATGATTTTGCAATGTCAGCTGAAATATAAGAGGGAAGTGAGAGAATCCCAGTCACTGTGCAGGGGCTGACTGAACAAGACAGTAGTCATTCCTGAGGTAGGAACAGTTTTGTTGATATCAAGTTAGTGTTAATATTGTTCAAATGCCATGTTAATTACTGACAGATTAAAATGTGAAAAACATGATGTAGTTATTTGCTTATATTTCACAGCCTTCAGGAGTCTTGCGCTGGTTTCAAAAATTTTTGAGAATAAAAATATACTCTGGCATTATGGAAAAACATTTCGAATCATATGCAACTGACAAATTGCATATAGAATTATCCTATTCTGTAATGAGTCCATCCAATACACGGGCCCTTTGAATTTCCTGTTGCAATGTCTGTTAATGCAGTAGCTGACTGGAAGTAAACCTGGACCAAAGCAGTTGCCCTCTCACAACAGAATGGAAATGAAACGCATACATAGAATATCTTTTTCTGTCTTTTGTGGTCTCTTGTAACCTATTTGACCTTTTTTGTTTTCTATTTATCTAGCAAACGTCTGTAACAGGATTTTTGTTGGACTTTATTCAGAGGTACTGCTGCTTTGATTTATAAGACTAAACACAAGCACATTCAAATTTCCTGAATGAGAGAATCACATTCCAAAAACCTTACTTTACTTTTAGAATTCTTTAAAATCACAATTGGCATCAGTAATACATGTTTCTACAATATGACCTGACTATATCAATTTCTTCTTTTGTCCATAACTTACCAATTAATGAAAATATCTTGTCCAAACTAATTTGCACGTCCTTCCTGATGGAATAGCAAGACTGTGTGAAACCTACAGAGTTACATTGACTCACCTGTTCATAGAAAGACAGTTGGTAAGTGTGGACTGTATTGCATGTATCATTTGTGTTGTAATTCTGCCATGTCTTGTCTCAAAATCCTCTTTGAACTGTTGTGTGTATAAAATATTCTGCACAAGTAAGGTTGGTTCATGCTGACTTGACATGAAACCATTGCTCTTCATCATCATCTGTCTCTTTGTCTTCTCTCTCGTAGTCATCATGGGGCAGTGGTCCTTCCTTTCTGATTTGTTGGACAAGGTGCAGTCACACTCCACTGTTGTGGGGAAGGTCTGGATGAGTGTTCTCTTCCTCTTCAGGATCTTCATCCTAGCTGCTGGTGTAGATGAAATATGGGGAGATGAACAGGAAAACATGGACTGTAACACCAAAAGCCCTGGCTGCAGGAACGCCTGCTATGATCGATCCTTTCCCATGTCTCACACACGCTTCTGGGTCCTCCAAATCCTCATGGTGTCCACTCCAACACTCATGTATCTGGGCCATGTCCTGTTAGTGATTCGCAGAGAAAACAAGCTGAGGAGACGCTTGGAGCAGAAACTGGGTAAAAATGGGAAGATTAAAGCTCCAAAGTATTCAGATGAACATGGCAAAGTAGAGCTCAAGGGCATCCTGCTGGTCAGCTACATGACGCAGCTGCTATTCAAGATCCTGCTGGAAGTGGCATTCATTGTAGGCCAGTACTTCCTGTATGGCTTCATACTGATGCCCAGTAAGATTTCATTTCCCGACTACCCCTGTACGGCCCCGGTAGACTGCTTCATAAGTCGTCCCACAGAAAAAAATATCTTCATTGTCTTTATGTTGGCGATGGCCGTCCTCTCTGTGATGCTCAACATCATGGAGATGTTCCACCTGATGATCTCAAAGATGAAGGAGAAGTGAAAGAGCAGTGGCTCAACAAACCAAACCACAATTGAACTGAGGGAGTTAAACTTTGCTCAAGGACTGTGAGCAGAGCTGTTCAGCTGAGTCAGTCTGTGAGGGACCTTGCTCTCGCCTCGCTTCAAGGTTGTTACACATAAATATTGAGTTAAGTACTACATGTTTCTTGTATACTGTACCAACAGTAATACATCATATGTTTTAGGATAGATTGTATTAAACCCTATGTATCAAATTCTACATTCTGTGGTTGATATGAACATGACATTGTCTGATTCAAGAATACTGAATGTGGAGTTGAAACTTAAGTAAAAAAAATTTTGAAATGTAAATTGGATCGATGTGCATCTGTTGAGTTAATGGCTAAGATGAACCAAAGCACAGAATTTCTAGGTCATTTATTAGGTAATCTCTGCATATTGTGGCTGGAGCTCTGGCTCAGGGTCACTTTGACACACTTCCTCCTTACATGCATGTTGGGCGTGCCCCTTAGGAAGCTTAGTTGGATGATGACCATATGCTGCTTTCTTACATTCAAAACTCCCCAAAAATGTCTTAAAGACACAGAAAGCTATTCTACAAGGAGAAGTACAACTTCATTTATATTGTTTGGTTTTAAAAAGGCTCAGTGTGTAGCATTTAGGGGGATATATTGGCAGTAATAGAATATAAAATAAGTAAGTGTATAATGACCTGAAACTAAGAATGTTTTTGTGACCTTAGAATGAGCATTTCATATTCACATAGGGAGCAGGTCCTCTTCACGTAGTCCACCACATTGCACTGCCATGTTTCTACAGTAGCCAAGAACGGACAAACCAAACACTGGCTCGAGAAAGAGCTTTCACGTTTTTACGTCACCTGAAGACCACCGTACTTCTACACGCTTGAGACACTGAAGAATTTCTGTTGGCTGCAATCTGCAGCCAGAAAATGATCACACTCTTTCCACTGCTATCTAACACAGACGTAAATCACTGTTATTACATTTAAATATTGATTTTAAATAAGTAAAACATTCTTTGGCTTTGCTGTTAAGCGTGTCCAAACGTTTAATGCCAGGAGCCACATAGACAGACCTGGGACACGAGCATTTAAGGTAAAAGACTGTCTTCTGGGACAAAAGCCTTTAAGTTAACAGAATGTCTTCTGGGACACAAGCCTTTAAGGTTGACAGACTGCCTACTTGGACACAAGCGTTTAAGTAAAGAGACTGTCTCCTGCACCAAAAGCCTTTATACTAAGAAACTGTCTCCTTGGACATGAGCCTTTTTGTTAAGAGAAGGTCTTCTGGGCCACGAGCTTAAGTTAAGAGACTGTTTCCTGCGAGTTTGCCTCATTACTTGATACTACCTCAAATTCATTTTCACAGGAAGTAAAATCTACATGAGAACCTCACTTAATTCCTCTTCATTTACCATGAATATTTCAAAACAAAGACATTGGACCACCTGGAATTGCTCAATTATTTATAGCCAACAACCCATGATGCCATTAAGGTAAATTTCAATTCAATTTAATTGATTTTTGTAGAGCCCAAAATCACAAATTTGCCTCAGAGGGCTTTACAATCTGTACACATACGGCATCCTCTGTCCCGGAACCCTCACTGAATTTCAGGTTGTTGCCCAACTATCAACCTGACTTCATATTAGTTATATTGTTATTTCGTTACATCTTGGGTAACATTTATCAATTCTACATTTCCCAGTCTATCTCATAGCAGTCACTTCATAGTGAGCCACTAAGGGGTCCAAAGGGGGGCTTTGGACTACAATAATAACTTCATGATGACACTACAGCCAAAGTTTCTCCATGTTTTCAAATAACTAAACTCGTCTTACACAATTTTAACCTTCATCCCATATTGAACATGGGGGCGGCTGTGGCTCATTGGGTAGAGAGGGGCGGACGGTAACCGCAAGGTCGGCGGTTTGATCCTTGGCTGCTACGTGTCCTGTGCCAAAGTGTCCCTGAGCAAGTCACAGAACCCTAACAGAACCCTAACCCTAACTTCTCAGCAACCCACTGCTCCCAACATGTTAAGGATCGGTGAAATGCAGAGGCTAAATTTCATATACGTACGTATATGTACAATGTGTAATGACGATGATAATTTAACTGCTTGTGCTGTCTGTCATATTATAAATTTGCGTTTTGATAAAACAAATTTATCCGCAGGCATTGAAGATAAACATTATTCTCCTTGTAAAACATCTAGCTGCACCATTTTCTGGCACATAGCTGCCCTATACATTTGTTACCAGCTTTGTGAAAGGTAATGGAGAGAATTATTATTCTGATGTCAATAACTTGAACACAGATTATCAACATGCACAGTTCAGATGCAAATAACAGATGATTGGCAAAGTGAGCTAGATAAAGGAAGTTATTGGGTGCTGTTTTTTTTATTGACATCTCTTTACACCTGAATGAACTGAATTTAAAGCTGCAGGACAATTTAGTAAAATAAACTTTTCTAAAGTACTTTATTTTAAGAGCCACTTTTTTCAAAAGCTTTCTGTTATGTATATATTTTTTAAATCCAGCCCTTATTTTACTTATTAAATTTAGAGATTATTATTTATAATTTATACAGTTCAATTTGAAATCTGTACTAATAAATATTGTTTAGATATTATTCAATTGAACTTTCTTTATTGTATTTGACAGTCAGTTGTTGACTACATACAGACATTAATACAACTGTTGGCTACTTCAATATACAGTATATGAGACTAAATCATTGCGCAAATTAGACATTATTGTGATGTTCCGGACCTTTGATGAGGAAATTCTCTAACTGTACCTCGTTGAATAGTAATTGAATACCCCTGATATAGATCATTCTTTGTTTTTAGATAAGCTAAAACAGTATGGCTTCACCATTACTGCATTAAAATGGATGGAAAGCTACTTGACAAATAGGAGGCAGAGTTTTCTCTGTCTTTGAACATATGAGACATACTGGTTTTGAACTGGTTGTATGAATAATTAACATATAAGAGTCTGTCCATTCTTGGTTAAAGGCTCTGGTTAAACGTTCCACATTTCTCTTTTTCGAGCACGTCAATAACTTCTCTGACTCACATACTTTTTCCCCCATCTCTCCCGTGTGTGCGAATATCGCACTCGAGTCAAGGGCGATGCTTATCTGAATACACACATATGATTGGACGAGCAGCATCACGTGAGATGGTTTGCTACGCATATTCAGTAACTGGTTGGTGTGTTTCCTGGACCGCTGAACGAGTGCCGTAAAGTCTAGAAAAGCTGCGCCAGTTAAAATAGAAGCGCTCCGTGAAAATGTCATGATTCTCAATTATCTATCTGCTACAAGTCCAGGGTCCAGATACAACGGCATCTGGGTCTGGACTCTGACCTCGGTCCGCCTATTAGTGACCACGCAGATAATTTGCCTGAGCTCCACTGCTATTATAGCTCAGTCCCTCCAGCCTTTTCAGCTATAAGAGGACGCAGAAGAAAACACAATTCCACCTGAACTATTCGAACGATTGAACAGGTTTATTTCCAGACTACAGAAGGTAACTAAATCATACATCAGGAAAAAAATTTAATTGATGAGCCACACAGTAAAACGTGATTGCATTGTTGTCCACATACACATTGTGACAGTAGCCCATGGTTTCACATTTTGGCTTTCTTTGAAACCTCTTGGTCCCAGTCAGTGTCAAGAACATCATTACTTAACTCAGCAGAGTCAAACAGAGACAGTACTGAGAACGGACCCTTGGAAGCATGAACACTACTTGGTGGAGGGCCCAGCTCAAAACACTTTCTCTTCTTCAGATTGCCACTACTTTGATGGGCAACAGGACCATCATTTGCCATGTCTACACTCGTTCTTTGGTTTGAAGCATGAGAAGGCTGTGCTTTGCATTTAGATATTGTTTTAGTTGGTGACTCTGTCCCTTGTTCATGTCCCTGTCCTGGTGTGAGCTCTGTATCCTTTACTTTGCTCTTTAAAATTTGCTCTTGAGCATCTTTAGTTAAGTGTCTAGCACCATCAATTTGAAGTGGCCTTTTTTCCACTTCATTAGCAGGATCTGTTTCGACTTCAGCTGTGCAGGGAAATGAGAATCTTGAGAGTTTAGCCAGGGTAGAAGAGGCCACAGTGGACATAGTGTGGCCTGATTTGGAAAGTGCTGGATCAATGACGAAAGTGTTTGGCTTTACTTTAGTCTCCTCACTGGTGTTGACTCTGGGTCTTTGTTCTTGACACACAGTTTTTCCTTGAGATGTGGCTTCAGATCTTTTCCGTCCCACCTCACTGACACAGCTCACCTGTATTATCCTGTTTTCGCCTTCCGAAAGATTTAGGTACTGGTTCTGCCTTTTCTTTCTCTCCATGTCTGTAGGTGGGTCAGCCGAGTCATCATGACTAATTGGCTTTGGCTCACTCATTCTGTTTTCTGTGTAGGTGTGAGGATCTCTGCTGCCCGAGTTACAATGAGTTTGGAACTCTGCACTGACGGCTGAGCTGGCGTTAAGGCTGTGGTTGTTGACTGAAGGCCTCATCTTCCTTGGTTTGAATATAAAGCTTGACAACTTTGCATGCAGCTCTTTACCTGTTTCAGCTTCAGCTGCCATCTTTTCCTTTAGTACAGTACTGATGTTCTTAGCTTCAGTCTGGTCCTTCTTGTCTTCCTTCTCAAATCTAGTTTCTTTGCCAGGAGACAAGTTACCCTGAACTAGGTTATTTGAAAGGCTCTTCTTAGCTGAAGACAATAAGCTGCTAGTGTGGGAATCTAAAACATCAGTCACATCTTTACTTGCATCTCCAGACACCACCCTCTCTCCATGCGGATGATTCAGCTCCAGGTCCCTTCTTCTGTGTCTCAGATTCTTTGAGACTCTCTGAAACACACACCCCAAGGACTCCGGATGTTTTTTATCGTTCTGTCCTTCAGACTGCATCATCTGCTTTTGGATTATGGAGCTTCTTTCTTTAATATTTTCTTCTTGTGAAGTAGAGGCACTTGTTCCAAACGGATTTGAAACGACATCGTGGTTTAATGATGGGCTAGTGTTACTTAGAATGTCCTTCTCAGTTGGAGAGCTTGGCAGTTTAGTTGCTGTAGACATGTCTGACCAACTGCAGTTTGGTTTTCTATTGAAGTTTTCTGGAGCTGATGTAGTTATGGACGAGTCTATACCATCTGGGGACAGTAATGAAGTGATGGAGTGGAACCAGTCCAAGCCACTGTCATCACTCTTGTTACTGGTGATGTCATGGCAGTGTGTTTTGTTGATGGAGTTTGTGTCTCTGAGTTGATGTTGGTAATGATCAGTTGGTGGGTCAATGCGGGAGGCCTCTGAGATGTTGCTCTTCAGCCTATTGAACAAAGAAAATGCAGATGAACTCCTTTGGTGATGTCTAAAGCTTTAGAAACCCTGATCCATGTACAATTATGTGTCTATGAACTCCACGGTGATACAAAACCTACTTAAAAACATTAGAGATGACGATGCAACTGTGCACAAACACAGGTTGCTGTGGAAGTATTGAGAGAAAATACAACCACAAGATGGGACAAATAAAGTACCCTGGCAATGTCCATCCCAGTATTGATGGTCTTAAAAACAGTGTTTTGGTTGCATAGATCTGGTTACATGGACAATACGTGGTAGGATTAGGAGGTTCATTGATCTCTTTATGCGATTTGTTGACAATTATGGAAGAAAAATAACACGAGCCACATCCACACTAAGACGTTTTGGTTTTAAAAATGAGAACTTTTGCTTTACACCTAGAGTCCACACTGCTCTGCATTTTAGAACCCCTGAAGGGGAGACTTCTGAAAACTCTGTGATTACGTATTCTGGACTCACTCCTGATTGTTGTCAGTAGGGGTATAACAGTACACAATATTCACTGTTTGGTATATACCTCAGATTTTGGGTCACAGTTTGGTACATTTTTGGTACAATACGGAAAACAAAGTCTTTTGAAAAGTGTTAAGTATTTCTGCTTCTACAATGCTCCATCATCGGACTCTTGGCTGTAGCTTATACCCATTTATACAGATTAAGACAACAGACTGACTAAATGCACATGTGAACTCACATTGTAGCAGGGCGTAAGCACTCATCGTCTTAAATCTGTATCGTCTATGATGGGATTGTGATCACATATAAACAGCGATACTCTAGCATGAGTTACTTTGGCTTGGTCTGAATCTATAGTGGGAGGCTGTCTGAACGTGGAGAGGACTCCCTGTCCACTCAGTTTTTGTTTCGTTCCACTAATCGACACATCCTGGTGATGCCGCCGTAAATTAAACGTGTGAAGTGTCACCACAGATAAACCTGACTTTAGTTTAACTGTCGGTTTACAGTTTGAAACAAATCGTAGACCATGATTAACCCAGCTAACGGGGCTAAGCCAACTACCATGCTACAGCGCCGCTACAGCTGTGTCTCAATTCAGGGTCTGCATCCTTCGGAGGACCCAGCCTTCGCGGTCTACGTGGGCCGCGTCCTTTGAGGACCGCGAAGGCTAGACCGTGCGGTCTCCGAAATGAGACGGCCTACGCCACAGAGGACTTCCTGTTTGCGTCAACAGCAGTTACCCCCCCCCGCATTCGTCGGCTGCATTTGAAGGAGTCTTCAACAAACATGCGAATTGGGACAGCCTAGTCGCAGCGCTGTGACGTAACCGGTCTACGAATGCGGCCTTCGAAGGATGCAGCCCCTGAATTGAGACAGCTTACACAACAACTGGTGCGCTGCCAAAACTTTCCGGGTAAAACTCGCACTCCAGAATTTCCGTTCCACATGAGCGAGTAGTAGATAGAAACAGCTGTTTGTGTCACTTGTCATACCGAAAGGATGGCGAATACCGAACAGAACCTCCCGTACCAAACAAAAAATCAAATACAGGCAATGGCGGCTGGCCAATCGAGGGCCATGAGCACCTTGTGCCACACAAAAAAAAAAAAAAAATAATTATAATAATAATAAATTATACAAATTGTCAATATTTGTGTTTTTGAACTATGGAATGTACCCAGTAATATGTGTAAAATATGATATCTGCGCAAAATATATGCTTTTCCTGCTTGTCCTCTCCGCCTGTGTGCACAACACGTCTCAGAACGCGCAGCTAGGGGCCAAACGAATTTGGCCCAAAAGAGGCGGGTCTATGAAGCAGTTTAGCCAATTGCTGATTAAAGATATAAATGAGTGACATACAATTTAGCCAATCAGCGCCCTCAAATAGATTCAGCTTGGGGCCAAACCAATTTGGCCCAAAGCTGCGCGTTCTCGTCAGAAGTCTCTACAGGCGAGCGCGAGCATCAGCGCGAGCACTACTCCTCCAAGACCCGTTTGAGAGGAGAACTTTGGCGGAGATTCTGCAGGCCAAAGAGCTGATATCAGATCAGCCTGACCTCACAATCAGACAGCAGACTAGCGGGAAAGGGAAGCAGTACATGCGATGCTTCTCTAGTAGCTGTACACCAGACAGGTTTGGCTAGCTGGATGACTACATGCTAATAACTTATTTAGCTTTTTAAAACAACGGGGACAGATCCAGCACGGACAGTTAGGGAGTGAGGGAGGAGGAAGTAAGGAAACATGAGATTAGGGCACACATGCAGAACTCTGTCAAGCTACATATTAGGCAAAGTGAACATCTTTTCTTCTACATAGTTGTCCTCAGTCTCATCTGCTTAACTTGGTCATGGAGGCATCAACATTTAATTGAGATGGTAAATTAACAGTGAAAACTCATCATAGCTTAATTTAACATCAGTATTCCTAATTCCTTCATGTTTACTTCTCCTGATCTTTACCTCCTATAACAAGGTCCATAGGGGCATCTCAATAAATAAACATGTTATATAATATTTTATATTAACATATATACTGTGTATATATATCTAAATATCTATATATGTATGTATGTGTGTGTTTTATATTATACTGAATATTATATGATATATTATACTGTATATATTATACTGAATTGCCTGTGAGGGTGACAAAAATATGATGTCCTGACGTGTTTATCAAAGTGTTATTTACTGCTTTTTTTCGTGTTGGAATAAATGTTAAATATTTAACTGCAAAATAGTAATGCGTGTTTCATATGATTTGCATTAAATGATACTGGGATGTTTGCTGAAATTGATAGGATGGCCCTACCTAGAAAATTTTCCACCAGCCGCCAATGAATACAGGTATTGTTACACACCCAGTGGCGGGCCGTGCATTTTATACCTGGGCCTTCACTGCTCTCCTGCAGCTGAAATACCACCTAATAACCTCATGATGGTGCCACAGCTACGGTTATTATTCGTTTCTAGGGCTGTAACATCACGTATTCGTTAAACCGTTCGGTACGAGGCTTACAAACCGAACAATACGTTTGAATAATACTGGTGCATTTGGAAAATGCAGAAGCTTAAATTGTGGGAAATATAATGTTTTCTGCGCTCACGTAGGAGACAACGGGCTGTGACCTCTGAACCGGAACAAAAAAAAAAACAAAAAAAAAACAGCTGGTGCTCCGCAAGTGTTCTGGGAGGCTACGCTAACTAGCTTAACGGGAAAACAACAGCAGCAACACGCATTCTGCTACACACTCGAGGGCACGGGCCATTCAGATATTAGATGTAAAAAAACAAACGCAGTTGACTTACCAAATGCTGTTCACTTAAAAACAAACTCCATCCTCCTTTCTTTGTTGACAGAGTTTCATCCCACGGTTAAATCCAACTCACAAATCCGTTTCTCCTCCTTCAGCCATTGAGTGTTAAAAAAACAAAGCTAGGTAAAAAAACAAATAATCTACACCAAGCAAAATGCAAAAAATGTCATAATTTCTTCCATATCTTTCAATTTGAACTCTCACTACTCCGACTAAGCCTCTGATGTTAAGTTTCGTTTCACAATAGTCACGTGCTCGCCCACTGACCAATCACAGCACACGCTCCTCACTGCAGCGCTACACCTGGAAACTGAGCTGCACATAATGCTGACGTACTTGTAGGCCAGCTAGCAGGCTCTGACATGTCAAAGAATACGCCCAACATGTCAAACTAAAGATCTGATTGGTTGAACACCATGACAATCAACAATATCGTCCCCATTCACTTAAACTGCAAAGGGAATGTTGTGAGTCTGCAGGCCTCGGGCCTCTCTTCTTACCTAGAGACACAGAGCTTTTATCCAATCAGATTTCACCTCTACTTAAAACAAGCTGCACTGGAAGCAGAGCAACTGAGGAAGACAGTAGCTGTGCAATGAGAAAATAAGAAATATAAAATATTTTTATAAATTATAATACATGTAGTGTATTATAATTTATAAATGTAAGTTATTAGTCATGGCGTGTCCTTCCCCGATTCTTCACGACCCTATCACGTGACCTTTTGCAAGAACTCCCAATCTATGTTTTCCGTCGCCTTTACCGCCTTATACTCGTGTTACTATCAGTAACATCGTCAGTCCAAGCAAAGAAAGCTCTGGGCTTACTTTACACCATTGCTGTTGTTCCTCCTGAGTATTTTCTGCAACTAAGCAACCCTCTGCAGAGTAGATACCAGCATGCTCATGCCCAGTGTACGTGATCATGCGATATGCATTTTCAGGGTTTTTTAGCATAGATGGAGATTATTTCTGAATAAGTGCTAAAACGCTGGAGTGGACTGAGATGTGTAGCTGAAACGTGGGAGGCAACACTTGACTGAGACTCAACAAAAGCCATCAGTTACTCACCTGGCCTGTCTGTCCATCTCTTTCTGAAGGAGCAGTGGAAGGTTCAGCCCTTCCAGTAACATCTGACACTGAATCTGATACTGCTGACAGGGGTCGCCAGGGAATGAGGTGAGTAATGCATTCACATTCCCCAGCAGAGCACCGCCCTGAAAGATGAGTGCACCGTATAGTTATAGACTGCCACAAGATCACAGGCTGCAGCATTATGGTGGAAAATGGGCCAAATGGTTAATAGTCACTAGGGTCAATGTCAAAATGTATCACAATAATTTGTTGAATATTAATCAATTCAATATTTCTGCTGAGCTTAAAGAATAAGCTGTCACTCTGTGATGTATCCTGAACATCGCAGTGACTTTCAACCAGGCCACTATCTGGATGCATTGAGTCCCAAACCAGTACAATGTGTGGGGAATTGTCTCACTGCGTTTCATATCATAAAGGGACTGCACCAGATGAATAATCTGAATTTATTACATATAAGGTTGCATAAAGATTCATGTAAACTCTAATTTCACAAGGTCATAGATAGATAAATACTTTATTATTGTGTCTATCTAAAAATGTCAAAATGGGCAACAGGGAAATCTATTTAAATAGATACAAAAATAACAGATATGAAAATAATAAATGAGAAGTGCTGCAGTAGACAATGGTTGCAGCAGCCATAAAGCTGATATTGCATTGACTCCCTAGTTTTCAACCTGTCTCAGCACCATAAAAACGCAACAGGACATACAAACTCTTACTGTCTATTTATTTTGTTGTTGATGCAACACTGATTGTAATGTTAGGATTTGTTGAAGAGATTTCTCTGAGCAGCTGGTGAGAGCCTTACTGCTTGTATCTGAGGGCTGGTTAGACACTGAAACTGTACTGTATGCTGATGCGTCAGATGATAGAATAAGCTGTGCTGTCTCCAGTCTTTGTTGGCACAGATTTTCAGCACAGTTAATAAATATCACCAATCTGTTTAATGAAATTCAAGTAGCCATTTTTTGATAATTTAATAAATGTGTAAACATTTCTAGTTTTTTGTTTATCATAATGTGTTATTAAGTGTAGACTGATGGGCAAAACCAGCATTTTTTTCCATTTCAAATTACATCTACAACACAGTAAAGAGAGTACAAAGGGAAGTTTATTTTCATACTATTTAAAAATGTGGTTAAGTATACAGTATATATTACTATTGTCCATCTTTGTGTCTTTGTCAAATGAAAACTGAACATTGTTCCATAATGGACAAAATACATCACTGGCATTGTAAGTTACAACACCAATATTAAGAAACAGAAAGACACGGGTAAACTCATTTTTGTGATCAATATTCTTATAGCAAAGAAGGTCATTTTGTTTTCATCTTACCTGCATGGAGCACTCCATGACAGAGACAGCCATGACAGCATCCTCTATGGTCACTATCTGTCTGTACATGAGCCTGGCATGGGCTGCAAGGTTAAAAAAAAAAAAAACCTGTGAGTGGTAGAAAGTTCTGCTGCTTTCAGCTATTCATACACAACTCAATTTATTCACATTTTGGCTTGCCCTAAGACAATGTTTGCTATTACATTTAAAGAAAGTTTATCTCATTATTAGATTTTATTAGCTTCTGTCAGAGTGTACAGAAACCCACTCACTGTTTTAACCACACCCAACATTTAACATTTAACATGTTTTAACATTTAAGTCTTTCCACAGAACCCTCTTTTATCGGACCATTACGCAGTGGTGGGCCGTCAGGGCCTTCAAGGCCTTCTCTGCTGGCCTAAACAGAATCACAAAGTTATATCTATGTTATAATTTAATAATTTTTCTTAAATACACTACATGTATTATAATTTATAAAATAATTTTTCCCATTATCTTATTTTCTCATTGCACAGCTACTGTCTTCCTCAGTTGCTCTGCTTCCAGTGCAGCTTGTTTTAAGTAGAGCTTTTATCCAATCAGATTTCACCTCTGTGTCTCTAGGTAAGAAGAGAGGCCCGAGGCCTGCAGACTCACAAGTGCATCCATGTGCAGTTTAAGTGAATGGGGACGATATTGTTCGTCATAGTCATAGTCTTCAACCAATCCGATCTTTAGTTTGACATGTTGGGCGTATTCTTTGACGTGCCAGAGCCTGCTAGCTGGCCTAGACATACGTGATTGGTCAGTGGGCTAGCCTGACATGTTGGGCGGTGATAATCCCAATATCTGCTGCCTCTGTCGAGCGGACATTTTCAGCCCTCAAACGCATTAAAACGTATTCAAGAAATATAACTGGGGAGGCTCGACTGTCTTCACTGGCGTCCATGAATCGAGAAGGACTTCTTACTGGAACTAAAACGCACGGATGTACTGAACAACCGTGGGATTAAACTCTTGTTAACAAAGAAAGGAGGATGGACTTTGTCTTTAAATAGTGAACAACAGCTCTGGTAAGTTAACTGGAGTAGCTTTAACTTCGAGAAATATTATTCATGTCATTATTTAATATGCTTGTTTATATTTAGGGCCCGAGCACCGACGTAGTCGCAGCGGAGGACCTATTGTTATTCTAATGTTTATTATTATTATTATTATTATCATACTTAAGACCTTGATAATGCTTCATTGTGATTGTAGATCGTAAGAAGTTGTCGAAGGGCGGCGACGTGGCGGCTCGGCGAATTTCGATCCTTCGCCATGAAGAAATAAACTGATGTAACTCAACTCCACATCATCAGATCTTTACCAGATTTCACATCTTTGATTAGACTCCAGGCCTGAAGACATTTGCAGGCCAGTTTTGAATCATAGTCATAGTGCCATCTACTGGTAACAGTCAGTTAAAGTCTTTATACTTTGATCAACGTCAAATCAGATCAACATCAAGCTAGTTCCACACAAATGTAAGAAGTTCATAATGCCAGTTCATGAAGCTTTTGATGTTTCGTCAAACGCCGTTGAAAAACGAAGGTAATTTTGACAGGCTAAAAATGCTTGAAACATAAGCAAACTTGGCACACAGATTTCAAGCCCAAAATGCAGTTATATAATATGATTTTATTGGTTCAGAGGGACAAATAAGCTCAATAGCGCCCCCTACAAGATTTCGACGAAGCAGCCCTCGCAGTACATTTCACATGAATGTATAAAATTTGGTAGGCTCATAAACTACATTTGGACTTTAAAAAAAGTCTTCAGGATCCATGCCCTAAACCCAACCGGAAGTCAGCCATTTTGAATTTTGTATGAATTTCTAGTGTCGTTTTTGCAATTACCAGGCACTGTGTATGATGGTCACAGAAATGCATGGCCGCATCATCCAGAGTCCTGCCAGTACCCTCGACGTGCGTGAAGTTGCGAGGGCCCGATCAATGCTGCTTGCAGCTTTAATATACAGTATATTATTATTTGTACAACTTGTTTTTATGAATATGGATTTTCGTTTGGTTTTATATGTGATAGGAACTATTGTTACGTCCTATGTTACGCTGGGGACACATTTAGCCGGTGCACAGCAACAAGAAGACGCGTGAAGCGACAGCAAAGTGTTAAAGTTAAAGTGTTAAAGTTAAGTTTAAGTGTTTAAGTGATCTACTTTGAAGATTCATGTGTTTTCAAGTGGACTCATTTTCCCTCTCGGTGTTGACAGACGAATAAATCCGTCAGTAACAAGAACTACGGAGTCGTGTGTTTCCTGGAGGGAGTGATAGGAGGAGTTACTACTCTGTTAATTTGTCTATCGTGTCGTTTTCATGATGGGTAATATTGTTCCCTCTGATATGAATAATATTTGAATGGCCCGTGCTCTTGAGTGTGTGGCGGAATGCGTGTTTTAGCTGAATTGATTTTGACTATATGCATTGTTCGTTAATGCCGCCGCATCCCGTCATGCGGGTATTCATGTATCTGCACTCAGTGTATTTGTAGGTGTTGCGCTTCATTTTTACGAGTGCAGGCCCAGGTATAAAATGCACGGCTCGCCACTGCCATTACGTAATAACTTTTGAATTCTTACTACCGGAGTGTACCATTAGGGAAAAGTTTCAACACTACATGTCTATCTGATGGTGATGTAGCTCAATTTAAAGAAGCAATTCCATCTGTATTTAACTCAACACCATGTCTTAGTATAACAGAGAACTCCTATGATAACTTTAGTCCGTCCCAGGTTGATGATTGTGTCGATAGTGCTACAGGCTCACTGAGAGTGACACTCAACTCTATTGCTCCTCTAAAAAAGAAGATAATAAATCAAAGGAGGTTCGCTCCATGGTATAACCCTCAAACCCGCAAATTAAAGCAAACATCGCGAAAATTTGAAAGAACATGTCCTTCCACCAATTTGGAAGAATTGACAGTCTTAAGATATATAAGAAGGCCCTCTGTAATGCTAGAGCAGCCTATTAGTCATCATTAATAGAGAGTAGGATCTACCAGTCAGCACAGTAGAGTCAACATTCCTACCAGAGGGGAAACTCATATCAGTTTATTTTCTATATCTATATTAAAATTGCACTTTAGGGGTCCATCATTTGGTAAGTATGAGAACGGACCACAGCCAATCAATCAGCTTCAAAGGCTAAGGTCAACTAACTTATGATGATTCATTAAATTGAGATTAAGTTAAAGTTCCCTCCTCACCTTCAGCCAGTCTGCTTAGACTCTCCAGCATGCGGATGGTGGTGCGGGCAGCGTTGCGACCATCACTCTGTCTCTGCAGCTGGTAGTAACGTGTCAAGATGATGTTGGCCTCCTCAGACAGCTGCGGCTGCAAGCGTTTAATCACACTGAAGTAAGCCTTTATTTTCTCCAAGGACCACACACTAGCAGACTCAGCAGGCAGCCCTGAAAGCAAAACAAGAACACTGATGTTTCACTACTTCATCATGAAGCCTTTGAAATGAATGCTAGAGCATTAAATCATTACAGATTTTATGATATACAATCACAAAAATAAATACTTAATATTTACATCATGCCTTAACAAAAACTATATTAATAATAATTAACCTACTGCTAAATCAACATTCTGCTATTTTCAAAAAAATACTGTATATGTTCAGAAGTAAGATGTTTTCAGGGTATTAATTTTTTAGGGCTGTACCAAATTACATTTATTAATTCAAAGCTGCTATTAAGGTTTTCCAATGAAGCGCTGAAAGATGAGTGAGGGCTGAGTGGAGATCAGTGGAGACAGCATCCTCTGTGGATCTGTTGGCTCTGTATGCAAACTGGTGAGGATCCAGGCTGGCTGGGATGTTGTTTTTGATGAGCTGGAGAACCAGTTTCTCAAAGCACTTCATGCCACAGGGTGGTAGTCATTTAGCCTGGACACTGCAGACTGTTTAGGTACAGGAACAATGGTAGCTGTCTTGAAGCAGGTAGGAACACTCTCCTCTGAAAGTGATTTGTTGAACATATCAGTGATGACATCAGTTAGCTGGTTGGTACATGTTCTTAGACAGGACCAGGGATGTTATCAGGCCCAGCAGCTTTACTCATATCAACTCTCATCAGGGTTTTTCTCACATCCTCTGTGAATACTGACAGTGGGCGGTCCTCTGGTAGACTTGACAGCTGACTCTTTGTTGAGGAGATGAAAGTGAGCATAAAGGTGTTCAGCTCATCTGGCAGCGTGACCTCACCCATGATGGGTGAACTCTTGCTTTTTTAGCCTTCGTCATTTTGGATTGTCTGCCACGTATCTTTAGTGTTGTTGATGTTGAGGTCTCTCATTAGTTTCTCTTGACACCTCCGCTTTGCCTCCTTGATATAAGCTGTCAGTGTAGCTCTAGCGATACTGTATGCTTCCTTGTCACCTGACCAAAAGGCAGCTTTTTTTGGCTTTGGATAGTGCCATCACCTCTCCATTCATCCAGACTTTCTGGTTGGGGAATGATCTAATTGTCTTTGTGATCACCACATCATCAACACATTTGCTGATATATGATGCCACTGTTGATGTATATTTCTCCAGATTGATACATTTTAACAAAATGAAGGTTGAAAATCCTGTTAACAATTTGATTTGGCTGCAAAATATTCACTCAAATGTCCTCCTGTTTCTCAAGCATTTAAAAACAAATTGGTGCATGTAAATAGTGCTTATATCAGTGAACTATTAGTGACAGCCACGTCTGAAAAGCTCTGATCGCCAGTTACAAAAAATTCACAGGTGCACGACCAAGCGCCACGACCACTTCCAGAGCACAATGCTTGACAGAGAGAGACATTTTGAAGCTGAGAATCCAAATAGGAACACAGAAAATCATGGCAACCAAAAAAAAACAACAAGAGACAGAGATGCATTTCTTCTGAAAATGTAAAAAATGTAATGAATTAAATAGCAATTATTCTGAAAAATTCAACTCTGTAAACACAGATTTCAGAGTTAAGAGTTTAATGAGCTCTCAAAATTGAAACCACTCCTTGGAGAAGTAGAGAAGGCACATCTGCTGCCCAATATCCGCACGCACGCGCACACGCACACGCACTTGTTTTATATCTTTTTAAATGCCATTATATTTCTTGTTCTACTTATTTACCGGTTCAAAGTTTGTCTTACATGCTTTGTTTAATTATGTCAATAATGTTTAAAAAAACAAAATATTAATGCATGTAGCCAAATCTTTATCTGCAATTGTGCACAAATACCAGCTTTGACCACACTATACAGAAATGCAAAAAAAAAAAAAGAATAGGTAAAATAATAGTTATATACTAATTCACCTATGACGGTTTTGTAATATCATCATATTGTAATAAATAACACAATAACAATCATTCAAATATTAATATAATCAAAATTAATTTTCTGAAAGTAGTCGTTTTGATTTTAGCATTTCTTTTCTAAATTCAAATGCTTATCCTATACCTCTGTCCTCTAGAATGAAAGAGGAGATGATGTGGTCCCACTCTGCATTTCTGGTGTCCAGCAGAACTAGAACCAGGTCAAAGCGACTAAGCAAAGGGCTGGCCAGAGCCACATTGACAGACAGTGGCTCGTTGGGATCGTACTGGCCTTTAGGGTTGGCAGCTGCCAGGATGCTGGTTCTAGTATTCAGCTTACACACCATACTGTAAAGAGGAGACAATGTAAAGCAGGATAAAGAATAAACTCATTGACTCAAGTCAATCTTAACTTTGCTTACCAACAACAATATTGTTTTTCTGAAGAAAAAGCCTCTATTTTCAAGGCAGAGTGTTTTCTAGGATAATGTTGTATAAGACTGGATGACAAATCTACTGTTGTACGGGTTACTTTAAAAATGTAATCCGATACAATTACTAGTTACCGGGGTGACGGTGGGTAAGTGGAGAGCAAGGCCATCTTTCGATCAAAGGATCGGTGGTTCGAACCCTGGCTCCGCTAGTTGCACGTCGATGTGTCCTTGAGCAAGACATTTAACCCCAAAATTGCTCCCATAGCTGTGCCTACGGTGTGATAGAATCTGAATTGTAAGTCGCTTTGCATAAAAGCGTCTGCTAAATGACTGTAATGTAATGTAATGTAGTTACCTGTTAAAACATGCAATCATGAACATAATCCAAATATCACAATTTTAAAATCATTGTTTCTTTTGTATGTTAATTATCCAGTCAATTGATTATCTGTAACCACTTATCCTATTCAGGGTCGTGAGGGACTGGAGCCGATCTAAGCTGACATTGGGCAAATCCTGTACTGTCCCCAGACTATCGCAGGGCTGACACATAGAGACATACAACCATTCACGCTCACATTCCCACCTACGGGCAATTTAGAGTCATCAATTAACCTAAATTAGTCAAAGAGTTCGACGAGGTTCTGTGCTAAGACCATTTGTATTCACCTTATCCAGTATATGCTTCCATGACACAATATTATCAGAAAAGTCTCCAAAAACCTTCATTGTTATGCAGATGATACCCAATTATATCGATCGATCAATTATATCTATCGATCAAGCCAGATGAAACCAACCAGCTCATTAAACTTCAAGCATGTCTTCAGGACATAAAAACCTGGATGACCTGCAACTTCCCAATGTTAAACTCAGACAAAACTGAAGTTATTCTACTAGGCCCTGAACACCTCTGAAATCAGTTATCTACTGATATAGTTTCTCTAGATGGCATTGCGCTGGCATCCAACAGCACCATAAAGAATCTTGGAGTTACCTTTGACCAGCAGGATTTGTCTTTTAACTCCCAGATAAAACACATTTCAAGGACTGCCTTTTTTCACCTACATAACATTTAAAAAATCAGTTCATGCATTTGTTACCTCTAGACTAGATTACTGCAATTCCTTATTATCAGGCTGCTCTAATAAGTCTCTTAAATCTCTCCAGTTGATTCAGAATGCTGCAGCACATGTACTAACAAAAACTAAGAGAAGAGATCATATTACTCCTGTATTAGCTTCCCTGCACTGGCTTCTAGAATATAATTTAAAATCCTTCTCCTTGCCTACAAAGCCCTAATTGATACGGCACCATCATATCTTAAGGAGCTTATAGTACCCTATTACCCTACTAGAGAGCTGCGCTCCTTTAATTCAGGGTTACTTGTGGTTCCTAGTCTTAAAAAGTAGGATGGGAGCCAGAGCCCTGCGTTATCAAGCTCCTCTTTTGTGGAACCAGCTTCCCGTTTCAGTCTGGAGGGCAGACGCACTCACCACATTTAAGAGTAGGCTTAAAACTGCTAATATCATTCAGTGTGGCTTTGTAGCACAAAGGCAGTAAAACTGCCTGTGCCAAAGCACACTGTATATAATCCATCGGGCTTAATCATAGTCATAATAACTTGAAAATTTCGCAAGAAATTTTGACAGTGTGGCTTCTACTGCCCGAAGACGTCGCAATATATAGCTACACTCGCTGATGTTACCGGTAGTGTCATTCAGGTTCGATTGAGATATCGCTTCTCTCTTTTCTGCATTTTAGATTCATACTCTTGGATTGAATCTTGTATTTGTGATGGACAGTCCACAAATCACTCCCGTAATTTCTGTACTGGACATATACATCTTTGTTTGAGAAGCCTTTGGAAATAATGGGAGCTGACGCTCCCATCATTTCTGTACATACCTCATTCTGAGCTTCATGTTAAGATACAGTTACTCTATGGGGCTTTTATTTTGAAAGGGTGGGACTGGGTGGGTGAGAGAGGGGGAGAGGAGACATATGCATAATGTTTGACACACAAACACAGAGGTTATTAAATGATAGACTTCATCATAAGCATTCCAGTTAGAATTCACTCTGGGGCTTTTATTTTAAAATGGGAGGGGGGGTGGGTTCTCTAAAAATATCTAAGACCTGAATGACTGTATATATGAGAGAGAGAGAGAGAGAGAGAGAGAGAGAGAGAGAGAGAGAGAGAGAGAGAGAGAGAGAGAGAGAGAGAGAGAGATGAGAGAGATAGATAGACAGACAGGAAGGAGGTTTAACAATGCCTTTGACTGAATATCTCCAAGGCATCAGCCATCAGACCTCTGGAGCTTGTCCAGAAAGCTGCAGCTCGCCTGGTGTTCAATCGCCCCAAGTTCTCCCACACAACTTCCCTTCTCCGTTCTCTACACTGGCTCCCTGTAACATCTCGCATTCAGTTTAAGACTCTGGTGCTAGCCTACAGGGCAGTGAAAGGAACAGCTCCTTCCTATCTACAGGCCAGGGTCAAGCCCTACACCCCCGCCCGACCACTTAGCTCTGTTGCCTCGAGGCGATTGGTTGCCCCGTCGCTCAGAGGTCCCTGCGGCCGATCGACCCGGTCAAGGCTGTTTTCTTTCCTGGCCCGTCAGTGGTGGAATGAACTCCCCACTGACGTCAGGACAGCAGAGTCGCTGCCCATCTTTCGTAGCAGGCTGAAAACTCACCCCTTCAAGAAGCACTACCCTGAGCCTTCCACTTAGCACTTATTGTATTCATACTAGTTTGTTGCACTTATTGTATTCGTATTAGTTTGTTGCACTTATTGTATTCACATTAGTTTGTTGCACTTATTGTATTCGCATTAGTTTGTTTCTGTACTTTTGCTCTGGTTTATGCTCTTAGATGCTAGTTTAAAAAAGGAGATGCACTTATGACTTCTGGTGACTAGTAGTTCTCTTGAATACCTATGTTGAATACACTTATTGTAAGTCGCTTTGGATAAAAGCATCTGCTAAATGACTAATGTAATAGCCTTAAGTTATTTATCTTATTTAAACGACGGCATGTCATTTCTGTCTCTACATGGTCGCACGTCTACAATTCTCCTCTGCTCTCTGTATCACGCACGGCGGAATGGCGCCCCGACACACACACACGCACGCACGCTCCCACCAGCGGACAGAAAGCGCGCGTCGGAAAATATGTCACGTCAACCACCTGAAAAGCAGACATCTGCATTTTTTAAATGCTCCCAGGGTGGTGAAGATGGCAAGTGTTGCCTGCTGTCATTAAAAGAAACACATGAACACCATGATTCCTTTAAGTGTTTGTGCCCCCCCCCCCCAAAAGCTATAAACCTAGGGGATACACTGATGTGCATTGTCCGTTAATGGCGAAGCATCCTGTCATGTGCGTATACATGCATCTGCACTTTGCAGTTAGTGTATTTGTAGGTGTTAATCTTCATTTTTACATGAAACAAATAACTTGTAGGGGTTCGGACATTTAGTTCTCCGTTTGGGCTTTTGTTTTCTTTTATGAAGCAGGAATTATGGTCTAGAGAAATCGAGATTGTGTGGCGATTGCTTTAGCCCCGTTTGAATCAGTAGGGAACAGCTGCGGGGAGTTTGTAGCGTGTGCTGCTGTTGTTTTCCTGCTAAGCTAGTTTAGCATAGCGCGCCTCCCAGAACACATGTGCCTCACCAGAGTACAATGTTCTTCTTCCATGGTGGGCGTTGCCTGTTACGTCGGGTGGGTTGCCATGTTGAGTGCAGTGGCTCCACCGAGAGAACATTATATTTCCCACAATTTAAGCTTCTGCATTTTCCAAATGCACTAGTATCATTCAAATGTATTGTTTGATTCGTAATGCGTACCGAACCGTGAGCCTCGTACCGAACGGTTCAATACGAATACATGTAGTGTTACACCCCTAATAACCGTGGCTGTGGCTTCATAATGAGGTTATTAGGAGGTGGCTAAACTGTAGTAGGACAGCACTGAAGGCCCAAATATAAAACACATGGCCCGCCACCTCATCCCAGGTGTTAACAGCATATTTGTGTTATGTACACAACTGCTCTGTAACAATGAGTATTAATGTGATATCTCATTAGAAAGCTACGGTTCTTGTAATTCGATTTATGCAAACCATTTCAAGATACAATAACAACAGCAGGTACAGTTAACGTCTCTGTCAAACAAGCACTCCAAAAATAGCCAATAAAATATCGCCGTGGCTCACCGATTATGATCCATAACGTGCCCCTTGTGCATGCTAGTCCAGCAAAAACGGTCTTGCTTGATCGCTAAGGGTCCACTCGATCAAATCCAGTAAAATATGTAGTCCAAAACACATTAGTACGTCCATAAAGACCCACGGGGGGCTGTTGCATCATTTCAAATTAGCCAGCAGATATGATAACTCGCGATCATATTTCGGGCATAATTTCACTTTCCATGTCAACAGAGCAGAGATTTTTGCAAAATGGAGCCTGCATTCCGCCGGTTAGATTGACACCTCATTTGACCCAATAGGAGCTTCTATAGCCCGGTCACAGTCTGGAACAGCCAACGAGAGTCCGCTTTGAAAGACAATGCCCGCCTCTCTTCTTTGGGTAACGCTCGAGCCAATCGCAACAGATCTTGTTCAAACTCAGGCTCCATATAGCCAATGAAATTACGAAGCCAAGGATATGCAGATTTATCAGATGGCCCTCTGGGAAAGTTTTCAAAACTGCAAATAAAACCGTGACTGAGGTACCTGGGACAGATTATCAAGACCAAAGTCTGGTTCATGAGAATTTTCAAGAATCTGTGAAAGTTGACAATGGTTAAATATGATATAGTTAACCATACATTGACATAAATAAACTTTAGTTCGAATTTCGGACACATAGTTTATCTTAATATATGCATTTTGAGGTGGTGACACTAGCCTCCAGATGTGTTTTTACGCGGCCGCACTCTTAGTAAACCACGTGTAAAATATAAATTTTCTGTTGTATTGTTATGAAATTCTAACTTATACCAGGTACTATGACCCCATGCTGACGTAGGATTGTGTTTTCCGGGTTATAAATCCCAGCCATAGATAACTGCTGCCATCTGTTGGCCAAAACAAATCTAGGCGGAAATAAAATCCTTCTCTTTCACTGTGCTGAAAACTCCATAGCTCAATGCTAGTAGCACTTACAGTGATTCTGACTGTGAAGAAACTTCAGAGTGTTGCCGTTCAATAGAGACTAAAACCATACATGTACTCCCAATGGTTCAATAAGAGCTGTCGGTTTACTTTGGGTACGCGGTTGATAGGCATTTTAGGCAAATTTTACAGGAGTGAGAAGAGGTTAGTTCTCTACACAAGAGCAAAATAGCTTTTAGATATAAATATCTAAAATAACTTTTAGAATTGCTCCATCAACACTCAACATATCGTCATATATGCATAAATACAGCAGCGTTGTTTTTATTGTTTGTATCATATGGTTTATACACATAGGGCCTTTCTCCTTTCACAAGTACGGACTTGGGTACTTTTGGAGTCTGGAATCCAAGTCCAGACTCAAGTCCAGAGAACGCAGTACGGACAATTGGAACAGCAGCTTACTTGATGACATCACCACCTCAGCTGGTCTTGCTAATGAGTTTAATCCGTTTTTTTACTGTAAAGTATTTTTACAATCAAACTAAATATGACAACCCTGCTTTTTTCGTTTCCATTGAAAATAAAAAATTATATATTATTATATAAGTGTATTATATTATATACACATAAATATATATATGTATTTATACATATATATATTAGGGCTGGGCAAGTTAACGCGTTATTATCGTGTTAACGCATTAATTAATTAACGGCAACAATTATTTTATCGCGCGTTAACGCAGTTTTTTTAAAGGTCCGTTGCTCACTGGCAATGGTGGAGGGAGGCTTCGGCAGACTATGTTGGATGTAGCGTGTGGGAGAAGTATAGATAAATAAAAGCAAGACAAGATCCCTCCTCGATCCTTGCTCCTCCGAGCTAAATAAGAGCTTTGGGACGGCCATCAATATGGCGGTGCAGAACAACTTCCGGTTCAAGCGAGGAGCGAGGAAATGACAATTAAGAGACTTGGGATGTACCCAAGTCACCTCCGATGCATCCCCGGTAAAATGGGCGGAGCAAGCCACATCCGGGCATTTGGACCTTGCTTGGCTCGATGCGAACTTTGAATTGGAACAGTACTTGGGCTGAGACTGATGACGTTTCACAAGTCCACGGGAAGACAAGTACAGACAAGTACGCATATTGAGAAAGGCGTCCGGTCTCTACTAATATGAGGTATCGTAGAGCTCTGGGTGCCCACCTACGGCTACAATATTTTTTTCCTGATTCAACAACGCCAGAATGTCAGTGATGACAGGAGGAAACCTCAACGCTGATATGCTTTCCCGATACAGCGTCACGCAAATTTCTGACCCGAGTTTCAAAAATTTCAACTTGCACAAATGAGGCGAATTTGAGTTATACACATCACTCCATTCGTGACGCCTCGGTGTGAACACAGCATAACAGAGGGGCAAGAATACACAAAAGCATGATGAGCCTCAGGTTACAGAGGCAGCTCTATGCATCAGTGACGTATGACATTTGTCACTACAGATTTTACACATGTCAATGTGAAACTGCTATTTTCAAAGACCTTGTAAATGGATGGACTGTACTTGTATAGTTCTTTTCTAGTCTTCCAACCACTCAAAGCTCTTTAACACTACATGTCATCATTCATCCATTCATAAACAGATGGCAGGGGATACAATGCAAGGTGCCACCTGCCCATCAGGATCTATCTAAGCATTCATACCCATTCATAAACCGCAGCAGTAATTTGTGTCTTGCCCAAGGACACATTGAAATGGACTAGCGGAGTCGGGGATCGAACCCCAAATCCCCAAATCCTGCTCTACCACTGAGCCAGAGTCGCCTTTGTATACCTTATTACAGCAAAACCCCAATAAACCTAGATGAATGTCAGTGTTCTTTGCCTTGACTGTAATTCTATGAGCATGTGGACATGTTGGCATGACTGTCCTACCCAGCTTTGGCCACACTGATAGACTGTTGTTCCATAGCTTCATGGATGCTGATGCGGTCGTGTTCCTTGATACTGTTGAATTCATCAATGCAGCACAAACCACCATCTGCCAGGACCAGGGCTCCTGCTTCCAGATGCCAATCACCTCCATCTTTCACCGCCGCTACGGTTAGTCCTTCAACAAATGACATTATTTGTCAATACATTTTGTTCATCCAGTAAAACATGAAGTGATTGGATATGTTTATATGTAAGCATGTCAAATTATTTATGTGAGAACATCAAGCTCTTGATTGACAAATTCCTGATAAATGGATAATATAGAGCACTGACAAGAGAGCTGACAGAGAACACAGCCTACCTGCACTTGTTGATCCAATTCCAGCTGTGAGTACAGAGCGAGGCATGATCTTAGCTGCATACTTTAGAAACTGAGATTTCCCTGTGCCAGGGTCGCCCACCAGCAACATATGACACTCCCCTAGAGAGGAACAGATGACGTCGTAGTGAGAAAATCCAGCATAGAAAAAACATTTGTCACAGTTTCCATATTGTCACGGCCACAGGTTGTCATTTGTTGGTTTTTAGGGTTTTCAATCTCAACAGGGCGGGTCTCACCTAATAAGACGCCAGAGTAGAAGAAGAGTGCAACGCTTATTGTTGATACTGATAGACGATGAGCAATAACACTTAAGTATTTTGGTTTAGTGTCTGTGTCTGAACTGAAACTGACTCTGCGCTCACTGCACGGCCGTTAACACAAGAACGGGAATGGACCGCGGCTGCACTAACGACAAAGTTGTGGGGATGGCAGTGCGGGGACAGAGTGGAGTTAAGGGGGAAAGCTAGCTGAGCTCAAGGCCATTTCAGGTACGGTCCACATCCTTTTGTCGTTGAGCGGCAGCACAGGCATACAGGCATGGTCTGTCAGCAGCTGGTGCACAGCCTTAAATCCCCCTAGACCAGGGGTCCCCAACTGGCGGACCGCGGTCCGGGTCCGGACCCAGACGCAATTGCATCCGGATCCAGAACATATATCCGTTTTGGAATTATACATATTAGACAGTGAGTTCAACTTTAACCGGCGCAGGTTATTCAGCCGTTACGGCACTTGTTCAGCGGTGCAGGAAACACACCGACCAATGCGTTGTAAATCACATCAGGTGATGCAGCTCAGCCAATCAAATATGAGTATTCTGACAAGTTTCCTGACTCGAGTGAGATTTACACACACCGTGACACACGGGGGAGAGACGAGGAAATAGAAAGAAGAGCAGGAACATTGCGCTAATCAGAGAAGTTATCTCACATGACGTTCTCCAAAAAGAGAAACGTGTTCAGAGAGAATAGAATTTATAAGCAAGAATGAACAGAATCTTATATGTTAATTCTTCCCA
>NW_027466582.1:22757500-22762500 GCF_050575085.1 Anarhichas minor
TCTCACTGGACTACTGCAAGAAAGACCCAGCATCTAAACGGACCGTGGTGAGATAGCGTGGCTTCTACACATTACGGAACAGCGGCGTCTCACAACGCTTCCTTCCACCTGTTGATATTATTTTTCGCCTCGGGGATTTATTCATCGTCGGACTGTTGAAGTGGAATTAAGGAACTTTGGGACTGATGGGACAATGGGTTTGGGGTATACTTTGTGAATGTCACCCTTGTTTATTGTGTCGGAGTACAAGTGGGAGTCTCACGGCTTTTCTTTTTTGTTCTCTGTAAGTTATGCCGACCAGGTCGGACGTGAATGAATTTGATTTGCATTAATATATGGTGCTATATGCAACAAACTGTGTGTTTTCGTTGATATAGGATTTAATGTGACATTATAGTGAGGAAACGGGAGAGCCTTTCAGCGTGTTTTCGTAGCTTTCAAACATATTAGGCAGTCACATCGCAGTGTCTGTACACACCAGGGATCACATCTTTCCCTTAGCTGGAGCGTATGCACTTTCCCCCTTAGGTGTTCATAGTTCCAGCTGAGCATGCATTATAGTGAGTTTATTATTTGAATGTTAATTATCTCATAAAACTGATTGAAGCTATAAGTGTGGCGATTTATTCATATTTTTGAATTGCTCTACATATTTTTGACAAACGTGTTTTAGTTTGATGCATGTTCCAGCTGACCGTTTGGTCACGATTGAGAGAGAAATGCCATCTGTTAAATAAAATACAATAAATGATTCAATAAATGACAATGATATGGTAGTATAATATTGCATTTCAAGTCAGTGCTTCAAAACTATTTGCATATATATTTTTTCAATGAAACTGTAAGAAACATGTGATCATGTCATGAGGTTTGACTCTATAGTTTTTCGTGCAACTTTTTAGTTGGACAGAGGAATTTGTCTTAACAAGAGGGCAGAACACAATCGGATATCAAATGAAGACTGATGGCGCACGGGCCAGACGGCGTACGGGGCGCACGGCGCACGGTCGACATATAACCGCTACCTCTGTGGGCATAACACAATCGGATATAAAAGGAATCAAATAAAGAGTCACGGGGCGCACGGCACATGCGCTTATAAAACAGCTACAAGTGTGGCCGGAGCAGATCGGATATAAAAGGAAGAAGACTGGTCTGGCACACATGCACAGTCAATAGATTTGCATACCGATATAAAGTGAGTTTTTATTTCACCGTAAATGTTCATCTAACAACTGAGTTTTCAGGTGATGTGTTTGTGACTCTTCCCCTCTGTCTCCTCTCACAGGGAGAAGATGATCTGCAGGATCCTGCTGCTCTTCATCCTGACCTCCTGTGTCTGCGGTGAGTTTACTTTTGTATTTTTTGAAAGCACTACAGCTCTGAAGCATCACATGTCAAGAACGTCAGACCGGTTTCTCTTCTACCCTTTCTATCCAAACCACAGGAACGTGCTGTCTTTAACCAACTGTCTTCCTATCTCCACCAGAACAGCCTCTTGGACCCCCACCAGTCCACGTTCAAGGTGGGTCACTCGACAGAGACAGCCCTCCTTGCGGTGACAGCGTCCCTCTCTCCTCTGTCCTGATTCTCCTGGACCTGTCTGCGGCGTTTGACACAGTGAACCACCAGATCCTCCTCTCCAACCTCGAGGGGATGGGTGTCTCAGGCTCTGCACTCTCCCTGTTTGCATCCCGACACTTACCTGTGTGGGCAGACCAAAATAAACTCCAGACTGAATTGTGCACAGTATGCACGGCGCACGACATTGCATGGGGCGCACAGCGCATGTAAAACGGTTACCTGTGTGGACGGAAATTAATATAATGAAGACTGGCGGTGCACTGGTGCACGGTAGATATAATACAGCTACATGTATGGGCCGAAAACAATCGGATGTAAAGGGAATCAAAGGAAGCGTGACGGCGCACAGGCCACACGGGGGACGGCTGTAAACAGCCTCCAGAGCCCCTCCCCTCTCTGCTCCCTGTCAAGAGGAAACATGTGATCATGTCATGAGGTTTGACTCTATCGGTTTTCATTCAAGGTTTTTGTTAGACAGAGGAGTTTTTCTTGCAAGTGGTTGCAAAACTGAGCAAAAATGCATCAATTTGCCTATTTCAGGTCAGGGTTTTGTGGCTACATATATTTGGGTGTATTGTATGATACGAAGTCAGGACAGGACCCGAGTTGTCGCTTTTATTAATTCATACAAGAAGCAAAAGGCAATCTTTTGTATTTACTTCCCTTCTCAGAACCTGGTGAGACCTTCACAATTAAAGGTTCTCTCGGGAGTCGAACCGCCGACCCCTGCTTCCCAATGATCTGCGCATGCGCATTGGAGGTTTACGTTGTGTGCAGTCACACTAACCATTCGGCCACGGAAAGTAACGTTCGCTCAGAGCGTGAAAACAAAGGTATATCCCTTTGATTAGACAGAAGAGATGACAAGGGTGTGTGGAGGACGAAATTGTTTTTAAGTATAAATAAATGCAATAATAAATGTTTAAATCAATACAGGAATGAATAAATAAATGTATTAATACAGACATGAATAAAACACAGAATGAATAATTGCTGAAATAAGTGTTTTTGTCTTTCACATTTTGTCTCTTTTGTGACAGATGTTGATGAGTTTATTCATTAATATTAGTTAAAGGTTAGTAAGGCTGCTTGATGCAAATGTTTTGCAGGTCCTTGGAAGGACCTCAAGACAAGTTAAACAGTTACGAAGGGGTTAAAAGAGACACTGATCTGGCCTTTGCTAACTGAGAGGAAAGACAATTACCCTCCTCTTTACGAGAGCATCTGATTTACAGTGCACACCACAGGTAAGTGACCCCATGATGCTAAGTCAAAAACACTCGTCTGAACTCACACAAAGTACTTTCTCAGAAATGACCCTGAATAAAAAATGAAGGAAATCTAGACATAATTAAAGAAATAGAATCAGGTCAAATGTTTTGTTTTCAAGCAAAGGAGTAACAAAGGTGGATTAAATGTTTGTTCTAAAGATGCAGTTTTTGACATGAGTACACTCACACACACACACACACACACACAGAGACACACATTTATAGTGTGTGTATATATTATATACACACACTATAATGCGCTAAAAAATGACCCACAATGCCCCTTGGCATTGTGGGTAACTATGGTAACAGTGGGTATTAACAATTCACATGACATATTCATAAAAACGGAACTTCTATCACTTGGAAATGAGATGCAGTTCCGTTTTCAGCCACAACAAAGTGTTATCGGGCTAGTGGCGCTGTTTTACCATTTTAGCTGGTGCATGGAGAGAGTAAAGCACGTTTGTGCTTATAAAACGCCTCCAATGTGGGAGTAAATCCACTTCAGCGGGACAGATGTCGGGGATTTGATGGTGATGGTCCATCTGCTGTCTTTATTGCTTTTATATATGATGATTTTAATGTAAAGTGTCTTTGAGTTTTATGAAAAGCGCTATATAAATAAAATGTATTATTATTATTATTATTATTGTCATCAGCTCATTTAAAAAATGTTACCCTGCCCCCTTGTGCCAGTGCCCCTCGTGGCCCTCTTAGGAGGGCCACGCTCCTTACCTAACCTAACCCTATTTTAACTCTACAGGCAGACGAGGCCCACTTTGGACTCCCGACTTTTTCTAAAAAACTTTTTTTCCCCCCTTTCCCCCCCCCCACCCTTTTTTTCTCCCTTCGTCTTAACGGCTGATGGGGGAAGAGGTCATTGGGCAAAGTCTTACACCTTTTTATGGCACTTATCCTTTTAACCCAGTGTTTCCTTACCTTGCCTCACTTTTGGATGGTTTTACTTTTTAAAGCACTTATTTATTTATTTTTTAAAGTTTTAGATGTGGGGTGTGTGTGTGTGTGTATACCTATACTGTATGTTTATTTATCCTCATTTTATATTTGTTATATATTCTAGTTATTTATATCTTTTTATGTTTATTTATATATTTATTAAGGAAACACTGTGTGCGGGTTTGCTTTTATACCTTTATCCCCTTGTTTGGCCGTTTTATGAATTTTACAGGAATCCACACCAGGGGACGGACCTTGGAGACCCTGGGGTTTCTTTTAATGGTCGACTCCCGTTGCCTGTCTTGCCTCTGCTCTGATGTCTTTTTAAACCTTTTACCCATTTTTAACTGATTTTTTTAGAAGGTTGTTTGCTATGGGGGATTTTTTAGCATATCTGTGCTGCTTTAAAAGAACACCTGAGATCTTTTTAGATAAATATTCCCCTTGTGCCCGTGCCCCCCGTGACCTCCACCAGGTGGTCACGTCCTTACCCAAACCTAACCCTAACCCGAAGAGCGAGAAGAGAGAGCGTGAACAGGAAGAGCGAGCGAGAAGAGAGCGTGAACAGGAAGAGCGAGCGTGAAGAGAGCGTGAACAGGAAGAGCGAGCGAGAAGAGAGCGTGAACAGGAAGAGCGCGCGTGAAGAGAGCGTGAACAGGAAGAGCGAGCAAGAAGAGAGCGTGAACAGGAAGAGCGAGAAGAGAGCGTGAACAGGAAGAACGAGAAGAGAGCGTGAACAGGAAGAGCGAGCGTGAAGAGAGCGTGAACAGGAAGAGCGCGAAGAGAGCGTGAACAGGAAGAGCGTGAAGAGAGCGTGAACAGGAAGAGCGAGAAGAGAGCGTGAACAGGAAGAGCGAGAAGAGAGTGTGAACAGGAAGAGCGAGAAGAGAGCGTGAACAGGAAGAGCGAGAAGAGGAAGATCCAACCGCAATCACCCACTTAGTGGGGGTAGAGCCCACTTGCAAGGCTCTAGGACCTACCCAAGTACGTTTAACTAACCACAACCAGTCATACATGTGTCGTAAAGCTCAGGCTGTGTGAATAGCTTAGGGTTAGGTCCTAGGAAGCAGCTAGAGTTGCCAAACTTACTGCAAAGGTGCTAGGGCATGCTAGCAATACACACATCAAGTTTCAGGAGGCTAGCTCCAAGCAGCCAAGAGCTGTACACCATCTAAGCCTCTTCAC
>NW_027466582.1:22800000-22805000 GCF_050575085.1 Anarhichas minor
GGGCTCGGAGTATTTCCGGGTAATTCATGACAGGCAGACCAAAATATGTAGGCTCTGCATGCAGCCTGGGCATGTTCAAAGAGAATGCCCTGAGTTCACATGCTACACCTGCGGAGAGCAAGGGCATTTTTCTAGGGAGTGTTCCACACGAAAGACTAACAAATGCAAGGGATGTAAGCGGGCACCGGACAGCTGTGTGGAGGTGACAGAAGAGGAGATGGTGGGGACTGCGGAGGAGGTGGAGGAGGAGCAGGAGGAGGAGGAGGTGCAGAGCGACGACGGTACGTCGAGCACTGGCACCGTGGAGGAGGACGTGGACGAGGAGGAGGAGGAGGAGGAGGAGATGGAGGAGGAAGAGGATGATGAGGCTGCTGCGGGGACCTGTGTGAGCGAGCTGAACAAAGAGAGAACGGCGATGACTACGGCTGTAATGAGGCCGAAGCCTGCAGCCTGTATGGCAGAGACTACAGCGGTGAAAGCAGGTGCAACTGTGGAGCCAGTGACAAGGGCAGGTGCAGCAGTGGAGCCAGTGACAGAGCCAGGTGCAGCTACGGCGCCAGCGAAAGAGGCAGGTGCAGTTGTGGAGCCAGTGACAAGGGCAGGTGCAGGGGTGGAGCCAGTGACAGCAGCAGGCGTGGTGGTGAAGCCACGGAGGACGACCGATGCAGGGAGGAGAACTGAAATAGTGGAGGTGCCGGAGACGGCGTCCAGCCAGATTGATCTGAGTGGGCCAAGGCTGGTGCCCAGCCAGCCAGAGCTAAAGGTGGGAGAGGCACGAGCCAGTGCCAGGCTGAAGGAGCAAGTCCAGACCAAGCCGGGCAAGGCCCGAGTGGGGAGACTGGTTGCGAGGAAACCGAAGGCGGTGCTATTGGAAGACGCAGAGGTAGAGCTGCGAAAGAGGGCTGAGGAAAAGGCGGCGATGGGGTCTTCCCTGGACAGCTTTGTTCCTCAAGACATTGGGAACTGCGGCTCCCCGCTGCTATTAAGTGACCCCTCGGACTCAGACATGGACATCGAGAAGGGCCAAAGGGTGAGGAAAAGGGATGGAGAGATTATAAAAGGGTCTGATAATCGGAATAAAGCACTGAAAAAATAACACCATGTTTTGTTTTGCTATGCTTTATGTGCCTTTACTGACAGCCCTCATGGCCTTTGACTCTCAGTCTTTTCTTTCTTTTAATGCCAATGGCTTAAAAGACCCAGGTAAAATGAGAGCAGTGTTTGATAGGAACAAACATGTGGACATAATTTGTCTTCAAGAAACTGGGTGGGACCTAAAGGCTGTCAGCCATGCTCAAAAACTGTGGAAAGGGGTGATTTACTCCCAGGAGGGTATTGGGCGAGCACGAGGGGTCGCAGTACTAATTAGCAGAAAACTTAGTACTAGTAGTAAATGTGTATATAGAGCTAGCAATGGCAAGTGTGTGATAGTGGATATATTAATAAATAGTGATATAATTAGACTGATTAATATACATGCGCCCAGTATTGAGGAGGAACGCAGAAACTTCTTCGGAAGTCTGAACAAGTGGATAAATAATAATACTATTATTCTAGGGGACTATAATATCACGCTTAGTAGTAGTGACAATTATAATGATAAATTTAGGTGTGACACGAGTAGAACTGCACTTAAAGATATCATGATAGAAAAAAACTTAATGGATGTATGGAGGGTAATTAACCCTAGGACAAGGGGTTATTCTAGAAGACAGGTTGTCCTGGGCAAGTTAAAACAAACCCGAATAGACCTGGGCCTGGTGGCTTCGGGTCTAGTTAAACGGGTTACTGACATGAAGTATGTGTTTAATGCATGGAGCGATCACGCGTACGTGGATTTAAAATTTGGTGACAGCACGGCTAAAAAAGGCAAGGGCACATGGTGCTATAATAACAGTTTGTTGGAGGACACAGCGTATAAGAATAAAGTAAAGAAATTACTAACCCAAAGTGCATATGACATGCCATATGTAGATAATAAAATAGAATACTGGGAGGAAATTAAATTAAGAATAAAGAAAATAAGCATTAGTTATAGTAAGAATAAAAAATGGGAAGAGAAAAGAGAGGAGAGCATGTTAAATGATTTATTAAACAAGGAATTAGAGAAGATGGAGCTAGATACAAATTATAATAGTGAAAACTATGAATTATATAGGAATAAACTGACGGATATTGAGACCAAACGTTGCAAGGGCGCCGCGGTCAGGAGTAGGTCGCAGTTCCTGCTTGAAGGGGAAAAAAGCACGGGTTTTTTTCTGGGGCTGGAGAGGATAAAACAAGAGAAGCAATATATAAATCAACTGGTGAGCAGCGAGGACCTAGTATGCACTGAAAGCAAGGACCTTTTAAAAATAGTAAAAGACTACTATAGTGAGCTGTATAAAGGGCAAGGGCCTCTAAAGGAGCACATAGTAAAAATGACGAATCAGATAGGAACCCAAATAAGTGAAAATGATAAAAATTATTGTGACTTGCCTATCTCTAGGCAGGAGATAGAGGCAGTCATAAAAAGCCTTAAACACAATAAGAGCCCAGGTTCTGATGGCCTTACTGCCGAGGTGTATAACGAGTTTTCTGTTTTACTCTCTCCCATTTTGTTACATGTTTTTGATGAGATGGCGAGGCAAAATATCATGCCTGACAAGATATCGGAAGGGATTATCACATTAATATACAAGCAGAAAGGTACAAAAGATAGGCTGGAATATTACAGACCCATAAGCCTGTTAAATACAGATTACAAAATCATAGCAAAGGTGTTGGCTAATAGGATGAGAGAGGTAATTAAAACTATTGTCATTGACACTCAGACCTATAGCATTCCGGATAGGGATATAAGTGATAATATAATTGCAATAAAAAACCTAGTAGATAGTATGAATAGAGAGGGGGGGTGTTTATTAGGGATAGACTTAGAGAAAGCATTTGACAGGGTGGAACATGAGTTTATGTGGGAGGTATTAAATAAATATGGGTTTGGTGAAAAATACATAAATTGGGTGAAATTATTATATAAAAAGGCTAGAAGCCGCGTTAAGGTCAACGGTTTCTTGACTGATCCTGTGGAGCTGCAGAGGTCCATTAGGCAGGGTTGCCCCCTGTCTGCCATGCTATACAGCCTTGTGGCGGAGCCGTTGGCTTTAAGCATAATTAATGACAATGAAATAGCTGGGATTAAAACCGAGAGAGGGAATATGGTCAAAGTTATTCAATACGCGGATGATATAAATATCTTTTTAAATAACAGTACACATATAGAGAGGGTCATGGTGCATATAAATGACTATGAGATGGCCTCTGGGGCAAAAGTAAACAATTCTAAATCAGAAATAATGGTTTTCAAGGAGGCAGGGTTTGACACAAACAAATGGGGTTTTAAAGTAACTGACGAGGAGAGGAAAATCTTAGGAGTCTATGTAGGGAAAGATGGGGCTAAAGCTAGGGATAGAAACTGGAAGGAAATGATTAAAAAAACTCAAAACATATGTAATCTGTGGAAAGCGCGAGGGCTGAATATCAGAGGAAAGGTAATTGTATCTAATGCTCTAGTTTTGTCCAAAATTAACCATATTCTCGGGTCCTGTGAGCTGCCGGATTGGGCGCTAAATTCACTGAACAGTGTGATCTCCTCGTTTTTGTGGAAGGGGAGGGGAAATATGATTGCTCGCAGGACATTAATAGCTAAAAAAAGGGAGGGGGGTTTAGATCTGATTGACATTAGTGCCAAAAGAGATGCACTTAGGGTCAAATTAATAGGGCGTTTTCTGGATCACTCGAGGCTGCATCCTTGGAAAGATACCTTGGCGGGCTTCCTGGCAGAGTATGGTGAGAGGAGCAGTTACAATTTGTACGCTTTCTCTCCCAGAAATGTTACAGGGGGGTTGCCGGGGTTCTATCGCGAGGTGCTGGAGGCTTGGGACAAGTTTCTGCCCCACCTCAGACCTGACTTTGAATTTAAAGAGCAAGTGATGAAATTACCTTTCCTCAACTCGCCTTTCTTCTCCCATAAGGGCAGGCCCCTCATTTCCAAGGCTCTCCGCGAGGCGGGTTTGTCTACGCTGGGGGGAGTCTGTGGGGGGAGGTGGGGTTTAACTTTCGATAAAACCAAAACATTGATAGCACTGAGAAGGGCGGGAGGGCCTTTTAAGGGAAAGCAAATTACTGAACTGGGGATGAGTGTAAATGACTGTGTGGACGAGAATTGGAGGGCTCTGAAGCAATGTAGTAATCAAGTGCAGGGTGATGCTGTGAGCTTCTTCCTGTGTCAGGGTGAGAGGAATGTGCCAGTCACGCAAATAAAAACTAAAGTGATCTATGATACTCTAATTCAGAAGCTTACTAAAAAACCTGCGTCAGAGCCACACTGGGCTGCTTTGTTCCCTAACAAAGACATAAAATCAATTTGGAGTAACCTGCTTGTTCCTTCCATTCCTCATGCAGTTTTTGATACTGACTTTAAGCTTAGGCACAGGAGGTACTATACCAGTATCGTCCTGCATCAGCTCCACAAACTCAAGTTCCAAAGGTCATGTGCGGTCTGTGGGGTAGAGGATGAGGATTTTGACCATCTCATTTTTAAATGCTCCGCTCTAACTGATATACGGAATTATGTGCGCCAGCTTTTGGGTACGTATTGTGGTGCTAAGGTGCAAGAACTGAGTGAGTGGGACTGGGTTTGGCTTTTCGGCCTACCCAAGCAGGGTAAAGGGGGGACGGTGGTTCAGATGAACACACTTCTTGCTCTTGCCAGGCATGCAGTAGTCCTAAGGAGAAATTATGCTGTGTTTGAGCAAAAGCAAGTAAATGCAAAAGCACTATTTAAGAATCTTTTAAGAGCTCACCTGGGACTGCTGCATGTCTGTAGAGAAGAGTGGTTCTCTGAAATGTTTTTAAACAGAACGTCCCTGTGTAAGGTCGAGGAGGATGGGAGGCTCTGCTTCCTGTTCTGAGTTATCCTAATAGGAGGCCTAAGATAGTTTTGCTTGAGCCGCTATCAA
>NW_027466582.1:22902500-22907500 GCF_050575085.1 Anarhichas minor
AGAGTGCTCGGCCAAAAGAAGTTTGAACTCACAATGAGCAACATAACGGGTAAGAAAAAACTGATGGAGGGTTTTAAGATTGGGGAAACGAGGGTTCATGCTAGAGAGATCACTAACGACGAGCTCATCGTCTCTTTTCTCAATCTGCCCTATTATATCAGAGACAATGATATCTTTTTGAGACTGGATAGCTGGGGGGTAACGCCTATGTCACCTATTAGACGCAGAATGTGGCCAGGCTCTAAGGTGACGGACGGCACTCGATTTCTACGAGTTAAATTTAACGAAAGAGTTCGTTCGCTACCATATTCTACAAAATTTAACACGGTGCTGGGCTCGGAGTATTTCCGGGTAATTCATGACAGGCAGACCAAAATATGTAGGCTCTGCATGCAGCCTGGGCATGTTCAAAGAGAATGCCCTGAGTTCACATGCTACACCTGCGGAGAGCAAGGGCATTTTTCTAGGGAGTGTTCCACACGAAAGACTAACAAATGCAAGGGATGTAAGCGGGCACCGGACAGCTGTGTGTGCCATGTGGAGGTGACAGAAGAGGAGATGGTGGGGACTGTGGAGGAGGAGGAGGAGGAGGAGGAGGAGGTGCAGAGCGACGACGGTATGTCGAGCACTGGCACCGTGGAGGAGGACGTGGACGAGGAGGAGGAGGAGGAGGAGGAGGAGATGGAGGAGGAAGAGGATGATGAGGCTGCTGCGGGGACCTGTGTGAGCGAGCTGAACAAAGAGGGAACGGCGATGACTACGGCTGTAATGAGGCCGAAGCCTGCAGCCTGTATGGCAGAGACTACAGCGGTGAAAGCAGGTGCAACTGTGGAGCCAGTGACAACGGCAGGTGCAGCTATGGCGCCAGCGAAAGAGGCAGGTGCAGTTGTGGAGCCAGTGACAAGGGCAGGTGCAGCTGTGGAGCCAGTGACAAGGGCAGGTGCAGCTGTGGAGCCAGTGACAAGGGCAGGTGCAGCGGTGGAGCCAGTGACAGCAGCAGGCGTGGTGATGAAGCCACGGAGTATGACCGATGCAGGGAGGAGAACTGAAATAGTGGAGGTGCCGGAGACGGCGTCCAGCCAGATTGATCTGAGTGGGCCAAGGCCGGTGCCCAGCCAGCCGGAGCTAAAGGTGGGAGAGGCACGAGCCAGTGCCAGGCTGAAGGAGCAAGTCCAGACCAAGCCGGGCAAGGCCCGAGTGGGGAGACTGGCTGCGAGGAAAACGAAGGCAGTGCTATTGGAAGGCGCAGAGGTCGAGCTGCGAAAGAGGGCTGAGGAAAAGGCGGCGATGGGGTCTTCCCTGGACAGCTTTGTTCCTCAAGACATCGGGAACTGCGGCTCCCCGCTGCTATTAAGTGAACCCTCGGACTCAGACATGGACATCGAGAAGGGCCAAAGGGTGAGGAAAAGGGATGGAGAGCTTATAAAAGGGTCTGATAATCGGAAGAAAGCACTGAAAAAATAACAACATGTTTTGGTTATTAATGGTGGCTGTTGCTTCTTTTAATGCAAATAGTCTTAGGACTAGTTATAGGCGAAACCAAGCCTTGATGTTGTGTGAGGCTGACATTATATGTTTGCAGGAGACACACTGGGATGAAAAATGTGTGAAGGAGTTAGAGAGAGAGTGGATGGGAGATGTGTATGTAAACAATGGGGACATTTATTCTAGGGGAGTGGCTATTTTGGTTAAAAGGGGAGAGGTTGAGAATGTGAGGAAATGTGAGGATGATGGTGATGGGAGAGTGATAGGGATTACTTTTGAACACCTGGGTAAGAAATTGAAAATGTTGAATGTGTATGCACCAAATGAGGAAAAGGAGAGAAGGGAGTTTTTTGAGAGGATGGCGGGAATGTGCGGGAAAGAATGTGTAATTGTGGGTGACTTTAATGTGTGGTGTGGAAGGCTGGATGCATCTGCAAGTGTGTGTTTCAAAAGCGACTCCTCAAGAAGAGTATTGAAGGAGGTAATGAGAGCGAATGGACTGGTAGATGTGTGGAGGGAAAAGAACCCAAGAGGGCGCGTATTTACAAGGAGACAGATGGTGAAAGGGGAATTAAAACAGAGTAGGATTGATTTAGTTTTGAGTACGGAGAGTCTAGCAAGTAAAATGGGGGGAATTGATTACAAGGTAACTACTCTTAGTGACCACGTGGTGCTAAAATTTAGATTAGGGCATGGGTGTGAGAGGAGGGGGGGAGGTGTGTGGTGCCTGAATGGGATGTTGCTCAAAGAAGAAAGGTACAAGGAAAAGGTGAGAGAATGTATAATGGTGAGAAAGAATGAGAGTATGTATGAGGAGGATATGGGGAGATGGTGGGAGGAGATGAAGGAGGAGCTAAAGAATTTGAGCAAGGGAAAGAGGGAGGGAAAGGAGACTAAAGGAAGAGTTAGTTAGAGAAGCAGAGAGGGTGGACCAGGGGGTAGGGCACGCATTAGAACGGTATAATAAAATTAAAAATGAGCTGGAGGAGGTAGAACAGAAGAGATGCATGGGGGCAATAGTTAGAAGTAGGGCTAGATATGTGGTTGAGGGAGAGAAATGTACAGCATTCTTTTTAGGTTTAGAGAGGGCGAAACAGAAAAATAATTATTTGGAGCAGGTGGAAGGGAAAAATGGAGAAAAGATAACGGATTTTGTAGGGATAGTTGGAAGAGTAGAAGAATTTTATAGTGAACTATTTAGGAAAGAAGAGGTTGATGAAGAGTGCATGAAACATGTGCTGGAGAAAATGGAGACTAAGATGAGCGAAGATGCGAAGGAGATGTGCGAAGGAGAGATAAGGATAGGTGAAATAGAGGCAGCCATATTAGGGTTAGGCAGGAATAAGAGTCCAGGGCTAGATGGGTTAGTGGGAGAGTTTTACATAGAGTTTAAAGAGGAACTAGCGCCACTGTTGGACAGATTGTTTAAATGGATAGAAGAGAAGGACGAGATGCCGGTTAGTATGGCGACAGGGTTAGTTAGTATTATATATAAGAAAGGGAGTAGGGATAGACTTGAAAACTATAGGCCGCTTAGCTGTTTAAACAGTGACTATAAAATACTAGCAAGAGTGCTAGCAAATAGGATTAAGAGGGTGATAGGGACAATAGTGGGAAGCACGCAGGCTTACAGTATACCAGGGAGGGATATAGCAGACACAATCAGCAGCATTAGGGACACAATAGAACACATGAAGGGAGGGGAGGGGGGGATAGTGATGAGTTTAGATTTGAACAAAGCATTTGATAGGGTAGATCATGGATACCTGTATGGAGTATTAGGAAAAGTAGGGTTTGGGCAGCAGTTAGTAGGATGGATCAAAAGATTGTATGATAAAGCTGTTAGTTGCGTCAAAATTAATGGGATAGTCACAGGTAATTTCAGATTAGAGAGGTCGGTTAGACAAGGGTGTCCACTGTCGGCCCTGCTGTACTCACTGTCGGCAGAGCCACTAGCTGCACTGCTGAAGCAAAATAAAAAGGTCAGAGGCATAGACTTACCAGGAGGGCAAGTGAGTCTATTATACCAGTATGCGGACGACACAACAGTAACAGTACAAGACAGTGAAAGTGTCCTTGAGGTTTTACAAAGTGTAGGAGTTTATGGTAGAGCATCAGGAGCAAAGCTAAACATAGAAAAGTCAGAAATTATGTATGTTGGAGTCAATGGAGAAAGGAGGAAGGATATAGGATTGAAAGAGAGGAAGGACTATTTTAGGGTGTTAGGGGTGAATTTAGGGGTTGAAGGCAGAGAAGGGAGAGACATGCAGTATGAAGGGATAATGAATAGCATAAAGAAGACATTAAGGTTTTGGAGACTTAGGAAGTTGAAGTTGAAGGGGAAAGTGGTGGTAGTGAATGGCCTGATAATGAGCAAACTTGTGTATGCAATGACTGTGTTGGATGTGCCTGAGCGAGTGCTAAAGGAGACAGAGAAAATGGTGAGTGAGTTTCTCTGGGGTGGGAGAGGTGTCAGAATAGCCAGGGAAGTGATGGAAAACGAATACAAGGATGGTGGGTTGAAGCTGATTAATTTAGAAAAGAAAAAGAATGCACTTCGGTTGAAAATGATGACAAGATATGATCGTGTATGGAAGCTGTTTCTGAAAGAAGCAATTAATAAATGTGGGGGTTGTGGAGAAAGTGGAATATTTATGGAACTGAAGAAAGGTATGTTGAGTGAGGTGTCTGAGTTCTATAAAGAGATGCTGGGAGCATGGGGAGAGTTTGTAAAACATGTGCAGTTTCAATGCAAAAATGTAAAACAGGTGTGGGAGCAACCATTGTTTCTAAATCCCAAAATCACATTTGAGGGGAGCACAATTTATAACTTGGAGATGTGGAGAGCAGGTTTTAGGAAGGTGAGGGATTTAGTGTACGAGTATGTACCAGGGTTCATGAGGGCTCAGGTAGTGGTAGATGAGGTGAGAGAAAGGGGTGATGAAATGTGGTTAGGCACAGCGGTGGATGTGGTGGAGAAGATAAAGAAGGGGATGCCGAGAGAATGGGTGAGAATGATTGAGAGTGAGGCGGTGGGGAGTGGAGGAGAAGGGGTGGAAATGTATGTGGGGGAAGGAGAAAGGATAGTAAGCCTGGCGAATGTGAAAACGAGAGTAATGTACAGATGTTTAAGAATGAAAGAGGTAAGAAGACCGGCTGCAGAGAAGGTATGGGAAAAAGTAATGACCGATATGGATGTAAAAAGGATGTGGCTGAACCTGAGAGTGAAATGGAATAGTGTTGAATGTGAGCATTTTGATTTCCTACTGCGTCACAATAGGGTGTTTAACAATCTAATAATAAGTCAATTTAATCTGGATGTGAGGAAGCAGTGTGATGTCTGTCAGGTGGAAGTGGAGACATGTCTGCATGAGTTTGTGGAATGTGGGGAGTTGGCTGTGTACTTTGGGAAAGTGAAAGAGTTGATAAGCAGATGTTGGAAAGGGGAATTTGTGGAGAAAATAGGGTGGAAGGAGCTGTGGTTGTTTGGTGCGGTTGCTAAAAGGAAAGGAAGT
>NW_027466582.1:22912500-22917500 GCF_050575085.1 Anarhichas minor
CCGAGAGTGGACTGCTTTGCAGAACCTCACGGTAAATGTGGAGACGGAGGGCGGCGCATCGATGAGCGCAATGGAACTGATAAGTTATGTGCAGAAACTGTGCGGTGCGCTACTGGCGTGCCGGGTCATCAACCCGAAAAGATTCGAAGTAACAATGAGCCACATAAAAGGTAAAGAACGCCTGATGGAGGGTTTCAAAGTGGGGGACACGAGGGTACACGCGAAAGAGATATCAAATGATGAGCTGGTCGTCTCCTTTTTGCACTTACCTTATTATGTGAGTGACAGGAGCATCCTGGCAAAACTGCTGAGCTGGGGGGTAAAAGCTGTATCCCCGGTGAAGCGAAGAATGTGGCCTGGGTCCAAAGTAACTGACGGCACCCGCTTTGTGAGGGTGAAGTTTAACGACAAGGTCCAGTCCCTCCCGTATTCGACGAAGTTCTCGACGGCGCTGGGTTTTGAGTATTTTCGCGTATTGCATGATAAACAAACGAAGATCTGCAGGATTTGCATGCAGCCTGGACACATACAGAGAGAGTGCCCGCAGTTTTCCTGCCACACCTGCGGGGTTCAGGGGCACTATGCCAGAGAGTGCACAAACAATAAAAAAACTAAAAAATGCACGGATTGCAAGCTGGCACTGGATATTTGCAAGTGCCAGGAGGTGGAGGAGGAGGAGGAGGAGGAGGAGGTGGAGGTGGAAGAGGAAGACATGCAGAGCACTAACGAAACCTCGTACGATGAGTCCGGGGCAGAGGTGGAGTTGTGCAGTGATGACCAGGAGGAAGAAGCAGGAAACGATGAGGCGATACCGGCAACCGGTCAAGAGGGGCTGACCGGAGACAGTGAGGTGGTGCCAGTGGCGGCGGAAGCAGCAGCTGTGGTGCCTGATGCGGCAGCACGAGAGGTGGCGGTGCCAGACACGGCAGCAGCAGCAGCGGCGGAGCCAGGGACGGCAGCGCGAGCGGCAGTGGCATCAGAGGCTACAGCGGTGACAGCAGCGGCGGGGCCAGTGACCACACCCAGCCAGCCTGGCATAGGCGGTGACGTAATACGAGCCAGCGCGGGTCTGCAGGAGCAGAGCCCGGCCAAGCCGAGCAAGGTCCGGGTGTCGAGACTGGCCACGGGGAGAGGGAGAAGCGTGGTGACGAAGGGCCTGGAGGCTGAGGAGCAGCCAAGAGTCTTGCTGCAGTCGGAGATAGGGTCCTCCCTGGACTTTGCTGATGTCTCCAACTTGTCAGTTGACTGTTCCCCCCTGATGCTGCCGGACGCGTCTGACACAGAAATGGACGCAGAACAAGTGCAAACGGTGAGGAAAAGGAATTCTGATTTATTAAAGAAAGGAGGTAATAGGAAGAAAGTGCAAAAAAAATAATGGGAATATCTGTATTTGGGTTTTTGCATCTTTCCTTACTGTTTGCCCTCATGGCTCTGGACTCTTTTTCTATAACTTCATTCAATACGAATGGATTCAAAAACATACTGAAGATCCAAGCAGTTTTAGAGAAATATAAGCATGCTGACTTTCTCTGCCTTCAGGAAACTGGGTGGGATCAGGATACTGTAAAGTGTGTACAAAAAATGTGGAGTGGAGAAGTTCAGGCTCAGGAGGGAGCTGGGAGAGCTAGGAGGGTAGCTCTTTTAATCAATAAGAATCACAGCAATAACAGCAAGGTAATTTATAAAGCCGATGATGGCAAATGCCTAATAATTGACTGTTTATTCAATAATGAAGTAATCAGACTTATAAACATCCACGCTCCAAACATAGAAGAAGATCGCAGGATCTTCTTCAAAAGCTTGGATAAATGGATTAACAATAAAACCATCCTACTGGGGGATTTTAACACCACTTTGAGCAATAGCGACAGCTCCCATGACAAATGCAAATGTGACACCAGTAGAACAGCTTTAAAAGATCTTATGACGAATAAAAACATGGTCGACGCATGGCGTGTGGTGAACCCTGGGTCGAGAGTCTATTCCAGAAGGCAGGTTGTGTTGGGTGTTTTAAAGCAGTCCCGTATAGACCTGGTCCTGGTGGCCTCTGGCCTAGTGAAAAAAGCCTCGGGTGTAAAGTACACCTTTAATACTTGGAGCGATCATGCATATGTTGACCTAAAGCTAGGTGATAATACCGGAAAAAGGGGAAAAAGCACTTGGTGCTTTAACAATAGCTTGTTAGAGGACAAAGAATATAAAGAAAAGATAACCAAATTTCTGACCCAATGTGCCTATGACGTTCCTTTTGTGGAAAATAAAATCACATTTTGGGATGAAATTAAATTAAGAATAAAAAAAGTCACTATAAAGTATAGTAGGGACAAAAATTGGGTCAAGAAGAGAGAGGAGAGTATATTAAATGAACTACTAAATATAGAAATAGATAGAATGGAGCTAAACAACAGCCATAATAGCGAGAAGTACGAGCTTTATAGAGCTAAACTAGCAGGAATTGAGGCCCACCGTTGCAAGGGTGCTGCGGTCAGAAGTAGGTCTCTTTTCCTGTTAGAGGGGGAAAAAAGCACGGCTTTCTTTTTAGGACTGGAGAGAGCAACTCAGGAAAAGCAATTCATTGCAGAACTAAAAGATGACAATAATAAAACTTTTACGGAAAACAGTGACTTATTGAGGCTAGCTCATAGTTACTATAGCTGTCTGTACAAAGGGCAATGCCCAAAAGAACCTCACATACAGCAGCTAACAAATCAGGTTAAAATTCAGATCAGTGATAACGACAAAACATTTTGTGACTCACCTACCACAACCGGGGAGATAGAGGCAGCGATACAGGGGCTTAAAAAGAACAAAAGTCCTGGATCAGATGGCCTCACTGCGGATTTCTATTGCTGCTTTTCTGAGTTGCTCTCTCCAGTCCTGTTGAAAGTTCTGGAGGAAATGGAGGTACAAAATGATACCTCGAAGACAGTGACCGAAGGTATAATTACGTTGATTTATAAAAAAAAAGGTACAAAAGATGAACTTAAATTCTATAGACCAATTAGTCTCCTAAATACGGACTATAAAATATTTGCAAAAGTGCTCGCAAATAGACTGAGAGAGGTGATAACAACTGTTGTTTCAGAGACCCAGTCCTACAGTATCCCTGATAGAGACATTAGTGATAACATCATCGCAGTGAGAGATATCGTCGATAAAATGTCTGAAGAGGGGGGGTGCATATTGGGCATAGACCTCGAAAAAGCCTTTGATAGAGTAGAACAGGTTTTTATGTGGGAGGTACTGAAGAGCTATCGGTTTGGCGCGGGTTTTATTAACCGGGTTAAGCTCCTCTACAAAAGAGCGGAGAGCAGAATAAAAGTAAATGGATTCCTCACGGAGCCTGTGGTGCTAGGACGCTCCATCAGACAGGGGTGTCCCCTGTCGGCCTTACTCTACAGTCTGGTAGCAGAGCCCCTAGCTCTTAGCATCACGAGTGACAACAGCATTGAGGGTTTTAAAACTGAGGGTAACAAAATGGTTAAGGTCATACAATATGCGGACGATATTAATATATTTATTAAAAACACGTCCTACATTGAACAGGTAATGACCCATATCGCAAACTATGAAAGGGCGTCTGGGGCAAAAATAAACATAACAAAATCTGAGCTTATGATCTTTAACGGAGATAAGGTGGACGCCGCTAAATGGGGCTTTAAAATCACAGATGACGAAAGGAAAATACTTGGTATTTATATAGGTAAAGATAGCATTAAAGCTAGAGACCGGAACTGGCAAGAGCTTCTAATAAGAATACGTAATACCTGTAACCTGTGGAAGGCCCGAGGGCTGACCATAAGAGGGAAGGTAATCGTATCTAATGCTCTAATTCTGTCCAAAATGAATCACATTTTGGGGTCTTGCGAGCTGCCGAGTTGGGCTTTAAATTCTTTAAACAGCGTGATCTCTTCTTTCTTGTGGAAGGCGCAGGGCAATATGATCGCTCGTAAGACTTTAATCGCAAAAAAAAGGGAGGGGGGCTTAGACCTGATTGACATAAGTGCAAAAAGAGATGCACTTAGGGTTAAATTGATAGGCCGGTTTTTGGATTCGAAGAGGCAGCACCCATGGAAAGATACCTTGGCAGGTCTCCTGGCAAAGTATGGTGAGAGGAGCAGCTACAATTTGTACGCCTTCTCTCCCAGAAATGTCACAGGAGGCTTTCCGGGGTTCTACCGTGAAGTGCTGGAGGCTTGGGACAAATTTCTGCCCCACCTTAGACCTGACGTAGAATATAAAGAGCATGTGATTCGGTTGCCTTTCCTAAATTCGCCCTTCTTCTCCCACAAAGGCAGACCCCTAGCGTCTAAGGCCCTCCGTGAGGCGGGCCTGACAACGCTGGGGGGCGTCTGTGGGAGAGGGGGTGAATTTTTATTTTTTGATAAAAACAAAACACTTATGGGACTGAAGAGGGCGGGAGGGGCGTTCAAAACTAAACAAATAATGGACTTAGGGATGAGCATCACCCAAGGGGTGGAAAAAAGTTGGCGTACGCTGACTTCTCGTGGTATTCTGATGCAGGATGATGCTGTGAATTTCCTCCTGTGCCAAGGGGCGAAGTCCACTCCACTTCCTCAAATAAAGACTAAAGTTATTTATGATATTTTGATTCAAAAGCTGATTAAAAGACCCGCAGCAGAACTTAGATGGGCAGCCATATTCCCCACCAAAACTGTAACATCCATTTGGTGCAACCTGGCAATACCTTTTTTATCGCATACAGTATTTAACACGGACTTTAAACTGAGGCACAGGAGGTTCTACACTAGCATTGTCCTGCATCAGATACACAAGCTGAAATTTCAGCGGCTTTGCCCAGTCTGTGGACTGGAGGACGAGGATTTCGAGCACCTCATACTGAGATGTGGTGCTCTTAGTGGTTTTAAAACATATGTCTGTCAGTTTTTAAAAACTGGCTGTGGTGCTACTGCGGCGCAACTGACAGAGTGGGACTGGGTGTGGCTCTTCGGCCTCCCCAGGCAGGGCAGAGGGGGCAT
>NW_027466582.1:22942500-22950000 GCF_050575085.1 Anarhichas minor
CAATCAATATATCAATATTTTCTTATTTTTGGAATGTTAATTAATGAACTGGTTTAGGTTCGTTAACGCTTTAAAATTGACCTACTGTTGTAGGTTTTAAAGAACTATGTGTTGGAGACAAACTTGCTTACGGCCATACCTCTCTGTTCGCGCCCGATCTCGTCCGATCTCGGAAGCTAAGCAGAGTCGGGCCTGGTTAGTTCTTGGATGGGAGACCGCCTGGGAATACCGGGTGCTGTAAGTTTTTTCACTTCTCTCTCCAAAAGGCAGAGGACACTGCTGCTTTTTCACTTGAGAAATATGAGAAAAAGGCAAGATTGAAGAAGAGATGCATACAAAGATGTGGGTAACGGTAAAAAGGGAAAAGAGAATCAATCAATATATCAATATTTTCTTATTTTTGGAATGTTAATTAATGAACTGGTTTAGGTTCGTTAACGCTTTAAAATTGACCTACTGTTGTAAGTTTTAAAGAACTATGTGTTGGAGAAAAACTTGCTTACGGCCACACCTCTCTGTCCTGTTTCAGACCAGAGTGCATTGTGGGTTAGAGCTACTTCCTCCTTGGAGGAAGCACACGGCTGTGCTTTGTTTTTCTCCTCTTATCTCTCTCTCCTTTCGTTTGTTTTACATGTCCTAAGAGAAGGTTTTTTTTGGTTTTGCTCAGCTGATTTTGTCAGTAGTACCCCCGTCAGTGTCTCACTGAGCGGGGGGAAGCGTTTTTTTCCGTGTTTTGTGAGCTATCCCCCGTGTTTTTTTTGAGGGGCGTTTTTAGTCCTTTTTTTTTTCCCCCAAAATGGCGGACCACCCGATAAACCCGACCTGGAATGAACTCACATTAACTCTTACGGATAACCCCAGCGGTTTGGTGGTGGGCGGAGAGGGCCGTGGTGTTGACAACGGTACAGTAGAACTGACGGAGAACGGGGGCAGTGGTGGTGCCAAAGGTGTGGAAGAACTGACGAAGAATGGTGACAGCAGTGATGCTGTTAAAAGAACGGGAGAACTGACGAAGAATGGAGACGGCAGCGATGCTGTTACAAGAACGGAGGAACGGGCCTCACGGAGCCTAACTGTGAACGTGGAGATGGAAGGCGGAGAGACTATGAGTGCTATCGAGCTCATCAGTCATGTGCAGAGGTTGTGCGGTGCGTTACTGGCGTGCAGAGTGCTCGGCCAAAAGAAGTTTGAACTCACAATGAGCAACATAACGGGTAAGAAAAAACTGATGGAGGGTTTTAAGATTGGGGAAACAAGGGTTCATGCTAGAGAGATCACTAACGACGAGCTCATCGTCTCTTTTCTCAATCTGCCCTATTATATCAGAGACAATGATATCTTTTTGAGACTGGATAGCTGGGGGGTAACGCCTATGTCACCTATTAGACGCAGAATGTGGCCAGGCTCTAAGGTGACGGACGGCACTCGATTTCTACGAGTTAAATTCAACGAAAGAGTCCGTTCGCTACCATATTCTACAAAATTTAACACGGTGCTGGGCTCGGAGTATTTCCGGGTAATTCATGACAGGCAGACCAAAATATGTAGGCTCTGCATGCAGCCTGGGCATGTTCAAAGAGAATGCCCTGAGTTCACATGCTACACCTGCGGAGAGCAAGGGCATTTTTCTAGGGAGTGTTCCACACGAAAGACTAACAAATGCAAGGGATGTAAGCGGGCACCGGACAGCTGTGTGTGCCATGTGGAGGTGACAGAAGAGGAGATGGTGGGGACTGCGGAGGAGGTGGAGGAGGAGCAGGAGGAGGAGGAGGTGCAGAGCGACGACGGTACGTCGAGCACTGGCACCGTGGAGGAGGACGTGGACGAGGAGGAGGAGGAGGAGATGGAGGAGGAAGAGGATGATGAGGCTGCTGCGGGGACCTGTGTGAGCGAGCTGAACAAAGAGAGAACGGCGATGACTATGGCTGTAATGAGGCCGAAGCCTGCAGCCTGTATGGCAGAGACTACAGCGGTGAAAGCAGGTGCAGCTGTGGAGCCAGTGACAAGGGCAGGTGCAGCAGTGGAGCCAGTGACAGCGCCAGGTGCAGCTACGGCGCCAGCGAAAGAGGCAGGTGCAGTTGTGGAGCCAGTGACAAGGGCAGGTGCAGGGGTGGAGCCAGTGACAGCAGCAGGCGTGGTGGTGAAGCCACGGAGGACGACCGATGCAGGGAGGAGAACTGAAATAGTGGAGGTGCCGGAGACGGCGTCCAGCCAGATTGATCTGAGTGGGCCAAGGCTGGTGCCCAGCCAGCCAGAGCTAAAGGTGGGAGAGGCACGAGCCAGTGCCAGGCTGAAGGAGCAAGTCCAGACCAAGCCGGGCAAGGCCCGAGTGGGGAGACTGGTTGCGAGGAAACCGAAGGCGGTGCTATTGGAAGACGCAGAGGTAGAGCTGCGAAAGAGGGCTGAGGAAAAGGCGGCGATGGGGTCTTCCCTGGACAGCTTTGTTCCTCAAGACATTGGGAACTGCGGCTCCCCGCTGCTATTAAGTGACCCCTCGGACTCAGACATGGACATCGAGAAGGGCCAAAGGGTGAGGAAAAGGGATGGAGAGATTATAAAAGGGTCTGATAATCGGAATAAAGCACTGAAAAAATAACACCATGTTTTGTTTTGCTATGCTTTATGTGCCTTTACTGACAGCCCTCATGGCCTTTGACTCTCAGTCTTTTCTTTCTTTTAATGCCAATGGCTTAAAAGACCCAGGTAAAATGAGAGCAGTGTTTGATAGGAACAAACATGTGGACATAATTTGTCTTCAAGAAACTGGGTGGGACCTAAAGGCTGTCAGCCATGCTCAAAAACTGTGGAAAGGGGTGATTTACTCCCAGGAGGGTATTGGGCGAGCACGAGGGGTCGCAGTACTAATTAGCAGAAAACTTAGTACTAGTAGTAAATGTGTATATAGAGCTAGCAATGGCAAGTGTGTGATAGTGGATATATTAATAAATAGTGATATAATTAGACTGATTAATATACATGCGCCCAGTATTGAGGAGGATCGCAGAAACTTCTTCGGAAGTCTGAACAAGTGGATAAATAATAATACTATTATTCTAGGGGACTATAATATCACGCTTAGTAGTAGTGACAATTATAATGATAAATTTAGGTGTGACACGAGTAGAACTGCACTTAAAGATATCATGATAGAAAAAAACTTAATGGATGTATGGAGGGTAATTAACCCTAGGACAAGGGGTTATTCTAGAAGACAGGTTGTCCTGGGCAAGTTAAAACAAACCCGAATAGACCTGGGCCTGGTGGCTTCGGGTCTAGTTAAACGGGTTACTGACATGAAGTATGTGTTTAATGCATGGAGCGATCACGCGTACGTGGATTTAAAATTTGGTGACAGCACGGCTAAAAAAGGCAAGGGCACATGGTGCTATAATAACAGTTTGTTGGAGGACACAGCGTATAAGAATAAAGTAAAGAAATTACTAACCCAAAGTGCATATGACATGCCATATGTAGATAATAAAATAGAATACTGGGAGGAAATTAAATTAAGAATAAAGAAAATAAGCATTAGTTATAGTAAGAATAAAAAATGGGAAGAGAAAAGAGAGGAGAGCATGTTAAATGATTTATTAAACAAGGAATTAGAGAAGATGGAGCTAGATACAAATTATAATAGTGAAAACTATGAATTATATAGGAATAAACTGACGGATATTGAGACCAAACGTTGCAAGGGCGCCGCGGTCAGGAGTAGGTCGCAGTTCCTGCTTGAAGGGGAAAAAAGCACGGGTTTTTTTCTGGGGCTGGAGAGGATAAAACAAGAGAAGCAATATATAAATCAACTGGTGAGCAGCGAGGACCTAGTATGCACTGAAAGCAAGGACCTTTTAAAAATAGTAAAAGACTACTATAGTGAGCTGTATAAAGGGCAAGGGCCTCTAAAGGAGCACATAGTAAAAATGACGAATCAGATAGGAACCCAAATAAGTGAAAATGATAAAAATTATTGTGACTTGCCTATCTCTAGGCAGGAGATAGAGGCAGTCATAAAAAGCCTTAAACACAATAAGAGCCCAGGTTCTGATGGCCTTACTGCCGAGGTGTATAACGAGTTTTCTGTTTTACTCTCTCCCATTTTGTTACATGTTTTTGATGAGATGGCGAGGCAAAATATCATGCCTGACAAGATATCGGAAGGGATTATCACATTAATATACAAGCAGAAAGGTACAAAAGATAGGCTGGAATATTACAGACCCATAAGCCTGTTAAATACAGATTACAAAATCATAGCAAAGGTGTTGGCTAATAGGATGAGAGAGGTAATTAAAACTATTGTCATTGACACTCAGACCTATAGCATTCCGGATAGGGATATAAGTGATAATATAATTGCAATAAAAAACCTAGTAGATAGTATGAATAGAGAGGGGGGGTGTTTATTAGGGATAGACTTAGAGAAAGCATTTGACAGGGTGGAACATGAGTTTATGTGGGAGGTATTAAATAAATATGGGTTTGGTGAAAAATACATAAATTGGGTGAAATTATTATACAAAAAGGCTAGAAGCCGCGTTAAGGTCAACGGTTTCTTGACTGATCCTGTGGAGCTGCAGAGGTCCATTAGGCAGGGTTGCCCCCTGTCTGCCATGCTATACAGCCTTGTGGCGGAGCCGTTGGCTTTAAGCATAATTAATGACAATGAAATAGCTGGGATTAAAACCGAGAGAGGGAATATGGTCAAAGTTATTCAATACGCGGATGATATAAATATCTTTTTAAATAACAGTACACATATAGAGAGGGTCATGGTGCATATAAATGACTATGAGATGGCCTCTGGGGCAAAAGTAAACAATTCTAAATCAGAAATAATGGTTTTCAAGGAGGCAGGGTTTGACACAAACAAATGGGGTTTTAAAGTAACTGACGAGGAGAGGAAAATCTTAGGAGTCTATGTAGGGAAAGATGGGGCTAAAGCTAGGGATAGAAACTGGAAGGAAATGATTAAAAAAACTCAAAACATATGTAATCTGTGGAAAGCGCGAGGGCTGAATATCAGAGGAAAGGTAATTGTATCTAATGCTCTAGTTTTGTCCAAAATTAACCATATTCTCGGGTCCTGTGAGCTGCCGGATTGGGCGCTAAATTCACTGAACAGTGTGATCTCCTCGTTTTTGTGGAAGGGGAGGGGAAATATGATTGCTCGCAGGACATTAATAGCTAAAAAAAGGGAGGGGGGTTTAGATCTGATTGACATTAGTGCCAAAAGAGATGCACTTAGGGTCAAATTAATAGGGCGTTTTCTGGATCACTCGAGGCTGCATCCTTGGAAAGATACCTTGGCGGGCTTCCTGGCAGAGTATGGTGAGAGGAGCAGTTACAATTTGTACGCTTTCTCTCCCAGAAATGTTACAGGGGGGTTGCCGGGGTTCTATCGCGAGGTGCTGGAGGCTTGGGACAAGTTTCTGCCCCACCTCAGACCTGACTTTGAATTTAAAGAGCAAGTGATGAAATTACCTTTCCTCAACTCGCCTTTCTTCTCCCATAAGGGCAGGCCCCTCATTTCCAAGGCTCTCCGCGAGGCGGGTTTGTCTACGCTGGGGGGAGTCTGTGGGGGGAGGTGGGGTTTAACTTTCGATAAAACCAAAACATTGATAGCACTGAGAAGGGCGGGAGGGCCTTTTAAGGGAAAGCAAATTACTGAACTGGGGATGAGTGTAAATGACTGTGTGGACGAGAATTGGAGGGCTCTGAAGCAATGTAGTAATCAAGTGCAGGGTGATGCTGTGAGCTTCTTCCTGTGTCAGGGTGAGAGGAATGTGCCAGTCACGCAAATAAAAACTAAAGTGATCTATGATACTCTAATTCAGAAGCTTACTAAAAAACCTGCGTCAGAGCCACACTGGGCTGCTTTGTTCCCTAACAAAGACATAAAATCAATTTGGAGTAACCTGCTTGTTCCTTCCATTCCTCATGCAGTTTTTGATACTGACTTTAAGCTTAGGCACAGGAGGTACTATACCAGTATCGTCCTGCATCAGCTCCACAAACTCAAGTTCCAAAGGTCATGTGCGGTCTGTGGGGTAGAGGATGAGGATTTTGACCATCTCATTTTTAAATGCTCCGCTCTAACTGATATACGGAATTATGTGCGCCAGCTTTTGGGTACGTATTGTGGTGCTAAGGTGCAAGAACTGAGTGAGTGGGACTGGGTTTGGCTTTTCGGCCTACCCAAGCAGGGTAAAGGGGGGACGGTGGTTCAGATGAACACACTTCTTGCTCTTGCCAGGCATGCAGTAGTCCTAAGGAGAAATTATGCTGTGTTTGAGCAAAAGCAAGTAAATGCAAAAGCACTATTTAAGAATCTTTTAAGAGCTCACCTGGGACTGCTGCATGTCTGTAGAGAAGAGTGGTTCTCTGAAATGTTTTTAAACAGAACGTCCCTGTGTAAGGTCGAGGAGGATGGGAGGCTCTGCTTCCTGTTCTGAGTTATCCTAATAGGAGGCCTAAGATAGTTTTGCTTGAGCCGCTATCAAAGAGCAGGTTATCTCTTTTAGGTTTTTTTTTTTTTCGTTTGTGTATTTTGTTTGTATATTTGGTTGCTTATTTATTTGTTTGGCCTTGATGTCTATGTCTGAGGTGGAGTTTTGGGATTGTAATAATTTCTTTTTAGGGTTAGTCTCATGGATAAGGTTTTTTTTTGCCTTTGGGCTGCTTGGCTGGTTTCTCTTGCGGGTTGTTTTATTTTGCTTCGTTTTGCCTGTTTTGCTTAATATGGGTTTTTGTTGCTTGATGTATGCTCGTGAAGTGGCTAATCTAGCTGAGGATATATTTTGATATTACTTCCTGTTTATTGTAAATATATATATATATATATATTATTGATACAAAGAAAATTGTAAAAATTAACTTGTGACATTTTTGATAATAAAAGATAACAAAAAAAAAAAAAAAATTCGCGCCCGATCTCGTCCGATCTCGGAAGCTAAGCAGAGTCGGGCCTGGTTAGTACTTGGATGGGAGACCGCCTGGGAATACCGGGTGCTGTAAGTTTTTTCACTTCTCTCTCCAAAAGGCAGAGGACACTGCTGCTTTTTCACTTGAGAAATATGAGAAAAAGGCAAGATTGAAGAAGAGATGCATACAAAGATGTGGGTCACGGTAAAAAGGGAAAAGAGAATCAATCAATATATCAATATTTTCTTATTTTTGGAATGTTAATTAATGAACTGGTTTAGGTTCGTTAACGTTTTAAAATTGACCTACTGTTGTAGGTTTTAAAGAACTATGTGTTAGAGACAAACTTGCTTACGGCCATACCTCTCTGTTCGCGCCCGATCTCGTCCGATCTCGGAAGCTAAGCAGAGTCGGGCCTGGTTAGTACTTGGATGGGAGACCGCCTGGGAATACCGGGTGCTGTAAGTTTTTTCACTTCTCTCTCCAAAAGGCAGAGGACACTGCTGCTTTTTCACTTGAGAAATATGAGAAAAAGGCAAGATTGAAGAAGAGATGCATACAAAGATGTGGGTCACGGTA
>NW_027466582.1:22960000-22965138 GCF_050575085.1 Anarhichas minor
GGGGAAGCGTTTTTTTCCGTGTTTTGTGAGCTATCCCCCGTGTTTTTTTTGAGGGGCGTTTTTAGTCCTTTTTTTTTTCCCCCAAAATGGCGGACCACCCGGTAAACCCGACCTGGAATGAACTCACATTAACTCTTACGGATAACCCCAGCGGTTTGGTGGTGGGCGGAGAGGGCCGTGGTGTTGACAACGGTACAGTAGAACTGACGGAGAACGGGGGCAGTGGTGGTGCCAAAGGTGTGGAAGAACTGACGAAGAATGGTGACAGCAGTGATGCTGTTAAAAGAACGGGAGAACTGACGAAGAATGGAGACGGCAGCGATGCTGTTACAAGAACGGAGGAACGGGCCTCACGGAGCCTAACTGTGAACGTGGAGATGGAAGGCGGAGAGACTATGAGTGCTATCGAGCTCATCAGTCATGTGCAGAGGTTGTGCGGTGCGTTACTGGCGTGCAGAGTGCTCGGCCAAAAGAAGTTTGAACTCACAATGAGCAACATAACGGGTAAGAAAAAACTGATGGAGGGTTTTAAGATTGGGGAAACAAGGGTTCATGCTAGAGAGATCACTAACGACGAGCTCATCGTCTCTTTTCTCAATCTGCCCTATTATATCAGAGACAATGATATCTTTTTGAGACTGGATAGCTGGGGGGTAACGCCTATGTCACCTATTAGACGCAGAATGTGGCCAGGCTCTAAGGTGACGGACGGCACTCGATTTCTACGAGTTAAATTCAACGAAAGAGTCCGTTCGCTACCATATTCTACAAAATTTAACACGGTGCTGGGCTCGGAGTATTTCCGGGTAATTCATGACAGGCAGACCAAAATATGTAGGCTCTGCATGCAGCCTGGGCATGTTCAAAGAGAATGCCCTGAGTTCACATGCTACACCTGCGGAGAGCAAGGGCATTTTTCTAGGGAGTGTTCCACACGAAAGACTAACAAATGCAAGGGATGTAAGCGGGCACCGGACAGCTGTGTGTGCCATGTGGAGGTGACAGAAGAGGAGATGGTGGGGACTGCGGAGGAGGTGGAGGAGGAGCAGGAGGAGGAGGAGGTGCAGAGCGACGACGGTACGTCGAGCACTGGCACCGTGGAGGAGGACGTGGACGAGGAGGAGGAGGAGGAGGAGGAGATGGAGGAGGAAGAGGATGATGAGGCTGCTGCGGGGACCTGTGTGAGCGAGCTGAACAAAGAGAGAACGGCGATGACTACGGCTGTAATGAGGCCGAAGCCTGCAGCCTGTATGGCAGAGACTACAGCGGTGAAAGCAGGTGCAGCTGTGGAGCCAGTGACAAGGGCAGGTGCAGCAGTGGAGCCAGTGACAGCGCCAGGTGCAGCTACGGCGCCAGCGAAAGAGGCAGGTGCAGTTGTGGAGCCAGTGACAAGGGCAGGTGCAGGGGTGGAGCCAGTGACAGCAGCAGGCGTGGTGGTGAAGCCACGGAGGACGACCGATGCAGGGAGGAGAACTGAAATAGTGGAGGTGCCGGAGACGGCGTCCAGCCAGATTGATCTGAGTGGGCCAAGGCTGGTGCCCAGCCAGCCAGAGCTAAAGGTGGGAGAGGCACGAGCCAGTGCCAGGCTGAAGGAGCAAGTCCAGACCAAGCCGGGCAAGGCCCGAGTGGGGAGACTGGTTGCGAGGAAACCGAAGGCGGTGCTATTGGAAGACGCAGAGGTAGAGCTGCGAAAGAGGGCTGAGGAAAAGGCGGCGATGGGGTCTTCCCTGGACAGCTTTGTTCCTCAAGACATTGGGAACTGCGGCTCCCCGCTGCTATTAAGTGACCCCTCGGACTCAGACATGGACATCGAGAAGGGCCAAAGGGTGAGGAAAAGGGATGGAGAGATTATAAAAGGGTCTGATAATCGGAATAAAGCACTGAAAAAATAACACCATGTTTTGTTTTGCTATGCTTTATGTGCCTTTACTGACAGCCCTCATGGCCTTTGACTCTCAGTCTTTTCTTTCTTTTAATGCCAATGGCTTAAAAGACCCAGGTAAAATGAGAGCAGTGTTTGATAGGAACAAACATGTGGACATAATTTTGTCTTCAAGAAACTGGGTGGGACCTAAAGGCTGTCAGCCATGCTCAAAAACTGTGGAAAGGGGTGATTTACTCCCAGGAGGGTATTGGGCGAGCACGAGGGGTCGCAGTACTAATTAGCAGAAAACTTAGTACTAGTAGTAAATGTGTATATAGAGCTAGCAATGGCAAGTGTGTGATAGTGGATATATTAATAAATAGTGATATAATTAGACTGATTAATATACATGCGCCCAGTATTGAGGAGGAACGCAGAAACTTCTTCGGAAGTCTGAACAAGTGGATAAATAATAATACTATTATTCTAGGGGACTATAATATCACGCTTAGTAGTAGTGACAATTATAATGATAAATTTAGGTGTGACACGAGTAGAACTGCACTTAAAGATATCATGATAGAAAAAAACTTAATGGATGTATGGAGGGTAATTAACCCTAGGACAAGGGGTTATTCTAGAAGACAGGTTGTCCTGGGCAAGTTAAAACAAACCCGAATAGACCTGGGCCTGGTGGCTTCGGGTCTAGTTAAACGGGTTACTGACATGAAGTATGTGTTTAATGCATGGAGCGATCACGCGTACGTGGATTTAAAATTTGGTGACAGCACGGCTAAAAAAGGCAAGGGCACATGGTGCTATAATAACAGTTTGTTGGAGGACACAGCGTATAAGAATAAAGTAAAGAAATTACTAACCCAAAGTGCATATGACATGCCATATGTAGATAATAAAATAGAATACTGGGAGGAAATTAAATTAAGAATAAAGAAAATAAGCATTAGTTATAGTAAGAATAAAAAATGGGAAGAGAAAAGAGAGGAGAGCATGTTAAATGATTTATTAAACAAGGAATTAGAGAAGATGGAGCTAGATACAAATTATAATAGTGAAAACTATGAATTATATAGGAATAAACTGACGGATATTGAGACCAAACGTTGCAAGGGCGCCGCGGTCAGGAGTAGGTCGCAGTTCCTGCTTGAAGGGGAAAAAAGCACGGGTTTTTTTCTGGGGCTGGAGAGGATAAAACAAGAGAAGCAATATATAAATCAACTGGTGAGCAGCGAGGACCTAGTATGCACTGAAAGCGAGGACCTTTTAAAAATAGTAAAAGACTACTATAGTGAGCTGTATAAAGGGCAAGGGCCTCTAAAGGAGCACATAGTAAAAATGACGAATCAGATAGGAACCCAAATAAGTGAAAATGATAAAAATTATTGTGACTTGCCTATCTCTAGGCAGGAGATAGAGGCAGTCATAAAAAGCCTTAAACACAATAAGAGCCCAGGTTCTGATGGCCTTACTGCCGAGGTGTATAACGAGTTTTCTGTTTTACTCTCTCCCATTTTGTTACATGTTTTTGATGAGATGGCGAGGCAAAATATCATGCCTGACAAGATATCGGAAGGGATTATCACATTAATATACAAGCAGAAAGGTACAAAAGATAGGCTGGAATATTACAGACCCATAAGCCTGTTAAATACAGATTACAAAATCATAGCAAAGGTGTTGGCTAATAGGATGAGAGAGGTAATTAAAACTATTGTCATTGACACTCAGACCTATAGCATTCCGGATAGGGATATAAGTGATAATATAATTGCAATAAAAAACCTAGTAGATAGTATGAATAGAGAGGGGGGGTGTTTATTAGGGATAGACTTAGAGAAAGCATTTGACAGGGTGGAACATGAGTTTATGTGGGAGGTATTAAATAAATATGGGTTTGGTGAAAAATACATAAATTGGGTGAAATTATTATATAAAAAGGCTAGAAGCCGCGTTAAGGTCAACGGTTTCTTGACTGATCCTGTGGAGCTGCAGAGGTCCATTAGGCAGGGTTGCCCCCTGTCTGCCATGCTATACAGCCTTGTGGCGGAGCCGTTGGCTTTAAGCATAATTAATGACAATGAAATAGCTGGGATTAAAACCGAGAGAGGGAATATGGTCAAAGTTATTCAATACGCGGATGATATAAATATCTTTTTAAATAACAGTACACATATAGAGAGGGTCATGGTGCATATAAATGACTATGAGATGGCCTCTGGGGCAAAAGTAAACAATTCTAAATCAGAAATAATGGTTTTCAAGGAGGCAGGGTTTGACACAAACAAATGGGGTTTTAAAGTAACTGACGAGGAGAGGAAAATCTTAGGAGTCTATGTAGGGAAAGATGGGGCTAAAGCTAGGGATAGAAACTGGAAGGAAATGATTAAAAAAACTCAAAACATATGTAATCTGTGGAAAGCGCGAGGGCTGAATATCAGAGGAAAGGTAATTGTATCTAATGCTCTAGTTTTGTCCAAAATTAACCATATTCTCGGGTCCTGTGAGCTGCCGGATTGGGCGCTAAATTCACTGAACAGTGTGATCTCCTCGTTTTTGTGGAAGGGGAGGGGAAATATGATTGCTCGCAGGACATTAATAGCTAAAAAAAGGGAGGGGGGTTTAGATCTGATTGACATTAGTGCCAAAAGAGATGCACTTAGGGTCAAATTAATAGGGCGTTTTCTGGATCACTCGAGGCTGCATCCTTGGAAAGATACCTTGGCGGGCTTCCTGGCAGAGTATGGTGAGAGGAGCAGTTACAATTTGTACGCTTTCTCTCCCAGAAATGTTACAGGGGGGTTGCCGGGGTTCTATCGCGAGGTGCTGGAGGCTTGGGACAAGTTTCTGCCCCACCTCAGACCTGACTTTGAATTTAAAGAGCAAGTGATGAAATTACCTTTCCTCAACTCGCCTTTCTTCTCCCATAAGGGCAGGCCCCTCATTTCCAAGGCTCTCCGCGAGGCGGGTTTGTCTACGCTGGGGGGAGTCTGTGGGGGGAGGTGGGGTTTAACTTTCGATAAAACCAAAACATTGATAGCACTGAGAAGGGCGGGAGGGCCTTTTAAGGGAAAGCAAATTACTGAACTGGGGATGAGTGTAAATGACTGTGTGGACGAGAATTGGAGGGCTCTGAAGCAATGTAGTAATCAAGTGCAGGGTGATGCTGTGAGCTTCTTCCTGTGTCAGGGTGAGAGGAATGTGCCAGTCACGCAAATAAAAACTAAAGTGATCTATGATACTCTAATTCAGAAGCTTA
>NW_027466583.1:62500-67500 GCF_050575085.1 Anarhichas minor
CACTTGCAAGGCTCTAGGACCTACCCAAGTAGGTTTAACTAACCACAACCAGTCATACATGTGTCGTAAAGCTCAGGATGTGTGAATAGCTTAGGGTTAGGTCCTAGGAAGCAGCTAGAGACGCCATACTTACTACAACGGTGCTAGGGCATGCTAGCAATACACACACCAAGTTTCAGGAGGCTAGCACCAAGTAGCCAACAGCTATATACGATCATCACGCCAAAAGTCTGGTATCCTTGCTATTACCTAACCCTAACCCTAACCCTAACCCTAACCCTAACCATAAAGCAATGGGAGTCTATGACAGCTATACTAAAGGAACAAGCTAGAGCCACAGAAACTTGACACACACGTGCTCTGGCTTAATACCAACACACACTGCAAGTTTCAGGAGGCTAGCACCAAGTAGCCAAGAGCTATATACGATCATCACCAAAATAATCCAATGGGGCTCTATGGCAGCCATACCACAGGAAGCAGCTACAGATGCCAGACTTAATACAAAGGTGCTCTGGTGTGCTAGGAATGCACACACCAAGTTTCAGGAGGCTAGCACCAAGTAGCCAACAGCTATATACGATCATCACGCCAAAAGTCTGGTATCCTTGCTATTACCTAACCCTAACCCTAACCCTAACCCTAACCCTAACCCTAACCCTAACCCTAGCACCAAGTAGCCAAGAGCTATATACGATCATCACCAAAATAATCCAATGGGGCTCTATGGCAGCCATACCACAGGAAGCAGCTACAGATGCCAGACTTAATACAAAGGTGCTCTGGTGTGCTAGGAATGCACACACCAAGTTTCAGGAGGCTAGCACCAAGTAGCCAACAGCTATATACGATCATCACGCCAAAAGTCTGGTATCCTTGCTATTACCTAACCCTAACCCTAACCCTAAACCTAACCCTAACCCTAACCCTAACCCTAAAGCAATGGGAGTCTATGACAGCTATACTAAAGGAACAAGCTAGAGCCACAGAAACTTGACACACACGTGCTCTGGCTTAATACCAACACACACAGCAAGTTTCAGGAGGCTAGCACCAAGTAGCCAAGAGCTATATACGATCATCACCAAAATAATCCAATGGGGCTCTATGGCAGCCATACCACAGGAAGCAGCTACAGATGCCAGACTTAATACAAAGGTGCTCTGGTGTGCTAGGAATGCACACACCAAGTTTCAGGAGGCTAGCACCAAGTAGCCAACAGCTATATACGATCATCACGCCAAAAGTCTGGTATCCTTGCTATTACCTAACCCTAACCCTAACCCTAACCCCTAACCCTAACCCTAACCCTAACCCTAACCCTAACCCCTAACCCCTAACCCTAACCCTAACCCTAACCCTAACCCTAAAGCCAACCTTGGCTTCCGGTCCCTCCTTTTTCAAGCGGGTTCGCTGAGTAAGTTGACTCGCGGCATCACGCTCTTCACAATCAATTAGTTTTATACAATTTATCAGCCTGAAGAAGATTTAATATAAATCGAAACGTTGCTGTATCATTTTTTATTTTTTCATTCATTTTATTTGCTTCACTGTTTGGCCAAAATAAATAGTCCAAAGTGCTTCTGTAACTTTTTCCTGGCCTACAAAACACACACGGGGCTAGCTTAGCATGAGCTACCACGGACGACTGAACAGAGAGGAATGGACCACGGTGACCTACAAGAGGGGCCGCCATGGAAGGTATCGCAGCCCTGAGCGAGACATCTATCCCACTGCCACGTACAGAGGTAGGGACAGATCCCAGCACTACCGCGGAGCTCCCGCTAATGATGGAGGTAGGAGAGCGGACATTAGCGCACGGAGGGGACGCGCTCCTGAACTTCGCCAGGACGCCCCCAGTTCGCCCCACCGCAGCAGGTCGCCTTCCCGTCACCGACGCAGAACCTACGCTTCCGTGACCAGGACGGGCCTGCCCGTCCACGACCGGGTCTCTCCCCGACGCAACCAGCCTCGTCAGGACCGACTAGAGCCATCGCTGCATCGGCGCGAAAGACGCTTGCCCGACACGGTGAACAGACACAGGGACAGCTACAGCGCATCGCGGAAACGCAGGGATGAGCCCTACTACAGACCGGACCCTCCACGCGGAGGTTACATGGTTCGCAGAGGGGATTCTCCGAGCCGCTTCCGTGAGGACTACGGAAGACGCAACTCGCCACTTCGCGTCAATTATGGAGAGGAGAGCCGACGACGCGCGGAGCCGCAACAGGTGCCCAGGCGCAGAGACGCGCCCAGGCGCAGAGACGCGCACATACGACAGATCAACACTGAAGATAGGAGGAGGGAGAACCACCCACAAGGCAAGACTCGTAATCAACCTGAAGTGAGAGATCGAGATGATAATAAACCAAGGTCAGATGATCCAGACTTTGCCCTCAAATGCCACATCTTACACAGAACAATCAAGGCATTTCACCACTTCTCTAATGTGAGTACTGAAAAAACTCCAGTGTCAATTGACAAAATGACGAAACAGTTAACCATTTTGATTAAACCTGCAGTACCTAACACACAGACATCACAACTGATTGAGGGCAACGCCAAAAACTGGGCACACACGACACTCGTCATTCTCCGTAACCACTATGAACAGGTTATTGAAAAAGAAATAGGTGAACTGCACATATTAGAGTCACCTGAGTGGCATGCCCCGTTCGAAATAGCGTCTAACTGGGCTAAGAGACATTTCGGCCGCAGATTGACGCCTGAAACACTGACCGAGACTGAAGAGATCATCACGGCGGAACTGACACGACTGCAGGAGCAGACTGACACACACATGCACACATTGGAGATTTCAGCCCCCCGAGTCAGCGCAAAGAGAGACCTCCCACCACAAGGTCGGGGCTCTGGCGCAGCTACAGCTACGGGTCTGACCACAGCCTTGCTGCACGCTGCTGCCACGGACATGTCCCCCCGTGCACTTCAGACGCCAGCACACACTCCGGTCCCCACAACACTGGAGGATGGGTGGACTTCTCACAGTCGGCCTCTCTCCGCAGCGAGGTCAGAGCCATCTCTGCGCGTGGTTGAGGACACACCAGAGGAGGACCTCTTCACAGCCACTCCTCTACAGCACCTTCCACTACCCCAGAGGATCCGCAGGATGTTTCCCTTCACTTTGGGTGACGCATCACAGCCCACCCAGTCTCCATCTTCCAGCACACACACACCCACACAGGGGAATGGCTGCGTCTCACACGACACAAGCTCCATTGAAGAACTCTCGCCGACTCACAGCACCATCCTCCCAGAGGAGGAGACCAGGGTGAGTGAGGCTGGTCCTCCCAGCGGGGGTCCCATCGCCCCGACACTCAGATCTACTGAAACGTTGCACACAGCAGTGCAGACCCTGCTTACCCCGGCAGCCGGCACGGGAGTACTCCTCACACCCCACACAGCGGGCCCCTTTCGCCCTTCAAGACACATGACGTCGTCCAGAAAGCTAAAAGAATGGCATCTTAACATCCACAAAAAACATGTCATCATGGGAGACTCAAATGTGTCTACTTTGCCACCACACACCATAACTGACCTTCAGATCGATTCGTTTCCAGGGGCCAACTTCAGGAACGCTGAGGGCATTCTGCAAAACACTACAACACACGTCACGGTGGAGAAGATCATCATGTCCTTCGGAATCTGCAATCGGGACCAAAAGACTAAAGAGACGTCCATCAAGCAACTGCAGAGCATGCTGAGAGTGGCTAAAACTACCTTTCCCCAGGCTCGGATCATCATCCCACAAATTAACTTTTCCAACAGCCTGACAGAGAAGGAGAAACATAACTTAACACAGCTCAACACATACATTGCACTACTGGGTGAGTACATTCCTATGTTACCCAGCACACAATTCAAAACTGAAGCAGACAATGTTCATTGGACAAATGAGACCGGAAAAATCATATTTGACCACTGGTGCGCACATTTAAATTAAGTATCCCCATAAGCCTGCCGCTACAGGAGGGGAACAAATCGGTTATCAATTTAACCAAGAATGTAATATTGACCACTGAACAGATATCTCTGCTTTCCCGGGGACTCAATTTTATTCCCACTCAGGGCACTAATAGGGATCTGATCCCACAAACCAAGTATGATGTACAACAATATCACAGAACACTCAGATTAGCGGCCTACTACGAGCATAAGCCTCCTACTAAAAGACTTCCGTTTATTCACAAGTCAACATGGACTCCTCCAAAAACTGTAATTCCACCAGAAATTGATAATATCATCAGAGCTGACGACAGATATTTTGACACCAAATTTAAAGTTCACCAAATTCCTCCTAATCTTAGCAATTCTGAAATTCTGGCCCTCAAACAATTAAAAGACAATAAACAGATTGTCATCAAACCGGCAGATAAAGGGAGTGCCATAGTAATTTTGGATAGAGAACAATATTTGTGGGAAGGCTACAGACAACTGAAGGATGAGAAATATTATATTCAATTAGATAAACCTATCTATCTGGACACCATCCCCTTAGTTAATAAAATTATCCAATCTTTACACGACAAAAGATTTATTAACACTAAACAGAAGCACTACCTGATAGGGGACTCCACACCCAGAGCCAGAATCTTTTATATGCTCCCTAAGATCCACAAAGATCCCAGTAAATGGAGCTTACCTCATCAAATTCCACCGGGCCGTCCTATTGTCTCAGACTGCAGCAGCGAGACCTACCACACGGCGGAGTACTTGGACCACTTTTTAAATCCTCTTTCAATCACACATCCCAGCTATATTAAAGACACTTATCATTTCGTGAACATAGTTAAGAAACTGAAGATTCCTGAAGAAGCCATCCTCTTTACCTTAGACATTGAGAGCTTATACACCAACATAGACATCGAAGAGGGATTACAGGCTATAAAAAACGCCTTCCAAAAACAGCGTAACATAAAGAGGCCTGATAAAGAGCTACTGGAATTACTGAAGATTAATCTGACCAGAAATGATTTCCAATT